>NW_009626907.1:0-16754 GCF_000690535.1 Cariama cristata
TTTTGCCCATGATGGTAATTGGTGAGTGACTTCCCTGTCCTTATCCTGACCCAGGATCTTTTTATTATATTTCCTCTCCCCTGTCCAGGTGAGGAGGGCAGTGATAGAGCGGCTTTGGTGGGCACCTGGCCTCCAGCCAAAGTCAACCAACTACACCCATCACCGTTGCAGAAGCATTTAATAATTCAATCTTTCTGGCATATTCCTCAAACAGAACTTAAAAGGCTCTTGCACTAACTCTGCTCTCCTCCTGTGCTCATATTTCTTAAGCGCATAGTGGTTCCGCTACTGTTCACTCCCATGTTCTCTCTCTTGGCCAGGTATGTGCTGGAAGTAGAAATAACCACTGAGTACTTAAAAATTCAAAGGTTATACAGGTTGTCACAGAATTTAAGTTCTGGAACAAACAGAAAAAGAATGGTGCCAGGATCAGCTCTCAGTTGAAAAAAAGAGGCCAAACAAACCCTGAGTGGATGTGAGATTGGGTTTGCCTGTTTCACTGAAGAACAGGCACCTCCTCGCTGAAGTACAGGTGCCTCTTATAAAAAGATTCTTAGTTCCCTGACTGAGGGCAGCCCTCCAGTCTCATGTACCTAGGATAATTCATCTTATAAATATTACAGAACAAGCAACAGTTCTAAGTTTTGAATGTGCACTGGTTAGGAGAGAGGAAAATAGAAATAATGAAAAATGACCTTTAGGTCACAGAACTAACATTCACTCTGTACACACACATGTATATATATTCCTACACAAAAAAACCCAACTGAAAACTGAAATAGGCAAACAAGACAGAGAAATACACATTAATTAAACCTAAAATGATGCTACAATCCGTAGAAAGTATAGTATAGAAAGTATAGAAACTGAACTTTAAAAGGAAGCAAAAAATTATCCTGAGTCAAGACTATCTTCTGCTTGTTTCTAAATGTGAAATTTGTTACCTGGATCAAAACATACAGTGTATAGTGACAAAACTTATGTAAAATCAGTATTCTGGTGAAAAAATCATGTGGTACCTGATGGGCCGATTTTCTTTACTATCAAAGAGTGAGAAGATTACTTCCAATTCCTCTCCCAGATTGGAACACATTAGACTCTTCATCTGAACAAAAAGATGGTGGCTGCTAGCTGGCACTGGTGTGTCTTTTTTTCGATGACGATGCTCCATCTAAAAATACCACAAACAACTCAGCAGCCAGTTTAAATTAGTCGTAAAAAGAATCAAAACAAAAAGAGGTAAAAAACCTAATACTGAAATACTTTCTCAAACCCAATTTTTAAATTTTTAATTCAGTATTAACTGGTAATAGTTTTCTGGTGTTTTTTGCTTGTTTGTTTGTTTTAATGTGAGAAGGAGAATGCAAGGATGTGACTTTCCCAGTGTTGTGCTGCATCGTAATTACCTCTAGGAGAAAAACAGTAACCTCTAGAAGTTTACCTTTTCTCTACTCCGCAAATTCTAAGCCACTTTAAAGCTATGTGCCATAGCAATATAGTATTTCATAGCTGGTTTAAATAGTTAATGATCTGATATTCTAGTATTCAAACACATAAAAAATGCTTTTACAGAAGACTAAATACTAGTATTTTAAATGGAAAAAAAAAATCACGTCCATATTTTATAATCTTTGGCAGACTGCTATATAGAAGGTATTAAATTCTCTTGATTTGACTTCACAATTTATACCTTCACCATTTTCATCACCCACTAAGAGTAGGGCAATATTAATTGTACTATTTCTCTCTTATGTTGTACCCAAAATAATTTTAAACAGCAATCTTTCTAAGCTACTTAGCCTTCAAGCTGAGATTATCTTGGGCCTCCCTGCTCCCAGCTTCATTTTTGAAAGTGCACTCCATGAGTTCCATTATTAGTTTTCTGGGTTATTCTTCCTCTGTATGTTTCTTCTTATGATTAATGCTTCCTCACTGTATTTCACCTAGCGCTTCAACAGGATTCCGTAAGACCACATACGACTTTGACACTGCCCACAGGTATACTGATTCTAGCGTGAAGAAATTAATACTAGGGTTGACTTTACAAGTTATCAACGTAAGTAGTTAAAAATTACCAAAAATATATTAAAATTTCAACTCCACAGAAAATTGTAGCAATTTTTGCTTTATTCTTTATTTAAATGCAAAAGTTAACATAAATAAAATTTAGTTTAAATAAAAGCTTAGCCTTAAGCAAGTAAGGCTCAGAACTGTGTAACAGATGCAGTACTTGAGTTGACAAGTTTTCTTAGACCTCACTGGAGATTAAATCAGAATAAGAAATATCAGTGCTGGTTTTAGTAAATCAAGATGGGTTTTTATACCCAAAGGAGAGCTTTGCTATGCAGTTTAACTGCTGTTTACATTAATATATTAGAAAACACCAGTAGCCCAGTATGATTAATTGTGACAATATTTGTACCATGAGTGTATTATTATATTTCCGCAAATCTTACCTAACAGGATTCATAGGCCAGGTAAAGCTCTGATGAAAAAGAATCTCATAAGCTTTTATTGATGATTAAATTCATGTTAACAGTCACAATTTTAGTGATATATCAGAAAACAAAACTTTTAACAAATAACATGTAAAATGAGCATGTGTGCACCCACAAATTGGATATCAAATCAAAGCATCTCATACAGACGTAGAGATGACATAACTGTTCAAGAGAGAACTTCTTTCCTCATAGTAAAACTGATTATACTATGAAATGCCAGTTCATTTGATCAAAAAAAGTACTTTTAGTTAAGTAGAAGAAAGCTGCTATCAAAACACTAGTATGTAATTTGATAGCAAAAGTACTGAGTATTATATTCACATACCAGCCTGTAGAGCTCTGTAATGCTGATCTCTTCAGGATCCACCATAGCATATTCTTTTCTCGGAACTAAGTCAAGTCCCAGCTGTCTGTATGAGAAACAGAATTAAGAGTAAGTAGTTTCTACATACAAAGGAAACCCATTAATTCATTGCTTCTATTTACATTTAAAGAAACATTCCAACAACCAACATACTTGTTAATTGGTACTCTACAGTTGGGTTTGATTTATTTCTAAGGTATTTTGGCTGTATTCACCATTCACCTTTCTCCACTTTGTAACATTAATAGAATACATTTTTCCACAACTTTTAAATCTATTTGAATCTATTTCACGGTGTGGACAATATATAATGGATATTTGTACAATGGATTGTACAATGTGAATCATACTAGGATTGTCAATTTGACTGACAACCAAGGAAAAGAAGATAAAAAGAAAATCTATCAAATGCCTAAACATCAGCTTATTTTTAATTCGGACTGAATGTCACCAAAGCTGCTTGGCTGTATCCCCTGAACAAAATAATGACATGAACTTGAACCAACAGGAATAAAACCTATTTTCAGCACAGCAGCAAGCAATAAAGATTAAGAACACTTATGGGGCAGTCATGCTGAATTTAGAAAAACTTGAAAGATTAGAAAGTTTTTTAAAAATATGTTTTCAAAGAGTAGGAACTGACCACTTCAAAAACCATGACAATTCCATTCAGCTAGCACAAAATACCTAGCAGACAGTTAATCATACACAGTTAATCACAGTTCTTCCACTACATTAGGTATTTAGGCTTTCAGACAGCAGTAGTTGCAGAAACCCGTGAAATTTAGTTAATTCTACTATTGAATATTGCTCCATTTAGTCAGAGTTTAACTGAATAAGTATAGGTCAAAGACAAGACTTCAGAAACAGCACCCGAATGTCAAAAGGTATTTTAACCTTTTCCTCGCTTTTTTTTTTTAAAAAAAGTAAGATAATACTATTTGCATTAGGTCTTCTTAGTTATTCAGATAAAAGAAAGATACAGAGTATAGTAGCAAGATGTATATTAGAGCTGCCCGAGTAGGAACTGAATTGTGTGACACAAGTCAAAAAGGAAACAATGTCAGCCAATATAGTTTTGGTTAAGACAACAGAGCTATGCTAACTGTGTTACAGGAATCTGGCCAAATGTGTTTTAAAAAGACATAAAAGGATGCTGCAGACATCCCAGTGCAATTCTCTTGTAGGCAGGACTACTGCTATTTAAAATAAACTGAGAGAAAAAAGCAAAATAAAATGACAAATCATTTTTCGCTGTTAAAACATAGTGGACAGAAAAATAACGAAGGAAAAAGTCAATTTAAAAAAAAAAAAAACAAAAAAGATAACACCTGTCAGAAATGTGTTCCTTACATCAACATTCCACAATGAGCCTAAAGCTGAGGCACTATAATTAGATTATGATATTTCCATTTATTATTATATTTACTTACTCATTGCCCCAATCCAGTCGAGCAGTGATGTGTCGCTTGACATCCTTCATTCGATCATGGGTGAGATGGCCAACAAGGACCTGCCTTCGCAGGTCTAGGATTTCATTCATTATGTGCCACAGTCGGTGAAAGAGATCCCCCTCATTCCTCTGTGAGATAAAAATATAATTGCCTCTACATCACCTGTATAAGCTGACAATGCTAATAAATATAGATATGGTGGGGAAATCAAGAAAACTCCTTCCTTATTCCCCTACTTAGTCTTTTTTCCTCCCCATCATGCTGTCACCATTTTACCTGCACACATATGTGTGCGTGTACAACACAATTTCTGAGCTTACCACAGACCTCGTCTTTGCACCACACTCACTCCAAAATGTCACTCCAACTCCTTGTGCTTCATGTTAAGAGTCTAATTTATGTGATAGATACGACAAAAAGTCAACAAAAAGAATTGTTTCATGCCAGAGCACTGTTTTATTCCACGAGCATGTTCATTCTGTGCTGCTGCCTCATCCAAACTGAACGTGTGATTGTGTAATTCAAGACTATTTGAACTCATACACATAAGGGGATGAAAAGGCAACAGCTTCTAGCATTCAAACTCTGAACCACAGAGCCTTAAGGTTCTTTTAACTTTTTCTTACATGGATGTAACTGTACATGCTACTGTCTAACCATAAATAAATAGTATCACGTAGACAGAATCTTGTCCAGACAGTTTGTCTTCATCTAACTGTGAAGTAGGAGAAATTATGTGAATATGATTGCTTTTTAAACCATACCCTCCTACTCGAATTATATAGCAGTTAAGGACATAAACTATTGCCCATAACAGTTTCCTCCCAAACAGAAGTTCTGTTAACTCTTCCTTCACCAATTCTAAGTAGTTTTACTTGATATAGTTTTTCTGAGAAACTCCAGCTTAAGGAAATTATTGCAACCTCCATTTAAGTGATGCATCACACAGAGTTGAAAAAAACATTCCTATTCAGATTTGTTCTGCTAATTGTTGCCAAAAACCGTAAGCCCATTTCCCTTTTCCTTCTTCCTATGAAGAAATGGCATAAAAACAAAGTTCAGCTACTTCTGCTGCATAATTGCAGCTAAAATTCACTTAGAAGCACCATTACTCTCTGTCAATAACTTATATTCCAAGGGCTCTGACAAACTGCTGTTTGATAAATCTGCTCTTTTTATTTCACATTCATTCACTTCATAAGCTCACTGAAATAGGCATTAATTTATTGTCTGTCTTGCCTTTCTGTCTGCAAAAAAAGAAAGCCAGTGTAGTTTCAACATGCAATAACAACAGCAGTGAAGAAAAAAGTTGCCAAAAAAAGAAACAACTTCAGTAAGAACAATAGGAATATATGAAATTTATAAGTAAAAGAAAACACAAAAAGTCATACAAAATAGCCCTCAAATTAGGAGCAAGAAACAAAAAAGACTTTATAGGAACGTTAGAGAACTGGGTTGACAGTATGTTTTCACAGTTTTCCACCACACACTAGTGTACAAAGATTTCATTTCTACAGTTAAAAAAATAATATATTGAATAAACGCTAATTCAGGTGCGTCTTTGTTTTCGGTATCTGATTATAAGCTCTACTGAGGTAAATTATTCACGTGAATAAATGAAGAGACATGCTAATGTCTAAGGAACACTGTTAAGCTCAAAATAACACTTTCAGGTATCCTTTATTTTCCAAAGCTTTAGAATCTGTCTGTAGGTCACTTGTTTCTCAAAGTGCTGAGTGGATCTGGAAGCAACTGTGCTTGCATGCATTATAGATTTAGGTCTCTACACTAAGGGATCATAATTTTGCTCATTTTGTTCCAGGAGAAGCCAAAGTACTAACACTGGCTACTTGGTATAGTAGTACTAACTACTATACACAAAGCAATCACGCTCAGATACGCTTCAGACATTGGGAAAAACTACTTCCCATCATAATCTAGAGTAATTTCAAACAAGCTTTAAAGAAACAGTTTCTTGTTTCTCAAGAAACAGGCCATACTGCTTAATTACAATTTCACTGTCAAGTTTAAAATTATACTCTACTACTTAGAATCCAATAGAAAGAAAGATTTGATTTTGTAGGTTCTTGTGTAAAAGCTTTCACTTAGCAAATGAGCAACTGCTCTAATTGTAGGTTTCAGAAAAGTCACCTGGCTCTGACCAGCCTCTCTGAACACAAGACACACAATCATCTCAAAAAGGCAGCAGACGGGCTACTTCTGTACCATCCTGACTTCTGGGAGGTCTGTTGGCACCATTCATTCCTGTCTCTTGTGTAGCAGAAGCAGCCTCTGTATCAGCAGACAGTAGCTAATCTCATAATTTAAGTCATAATTACCAACTCAGCAATGAGTTCAGATTGGAGACTATGTAGATGCAAGTGAACAGGTTTTGATTACATTGTGTGTGCACAAGCTGCCAAGTCCAAACCATGGTTTGCTTGTAAGGTAGTAGATTAGAAGGTCAAATGTTAAAAATGGAAGACGATCATGACGCAAATCACAATTTAAAAGTAAAATAGTAGTTAAACCTTTAAAGACACAACCCTACAGTCAAGAGAAAGTAAAAAAAAGTTAACAGAGGAAATAAAAGTAGGCATGCAAAAAGGAAATTATAGCAACTACTATGATTAACAACGTACAAAAAAAAAGTTAATAGATGCAGAATGGTCAGCAAAAGCTTAATTTCAGTCAGAATAAAGAGAGATGTTGAACAAGTTTCTGTCTGTGTGTTGTTAAGTACACCAAAACAAAACAATTTCTACCTACGGCAGTCGTCAATTAAGAGAACGAAATGGTAGGCTTTCTTACAATGAAAACATAAGTTACTGGTCTGAAACGTCTCGAAAGAATGGGAGACTACAGTGGGTTCATAGGAGACATGCGAGTAAAAAAACAGCCTAGGGACTTTCTATCCAAGACCCTATTGATACTGCACAACATTTAGATAAAGTAAAATAATCTCACATCTGTATGATTTATGTACTGAGTAAAAGCTGTTTAAATGACTGGTGACTCAAAATAAGGCTATAAATAGGAAACCATCAGGTGGCCGAGTTTGAAAGAGTTTTCTCTATGCAAACAAAAGGTTTGATTACCCTAATTAAAAAAAACCACAAACATTTTTATTGATATAATTTTTGCTTCAACTGAAGTTTTTTAAGGGAAGTAATCACAGAATTGGAGAGGCCACATTTACAGAGTGAGCACAATAGAACGATGGAGTGATAAACGGAAATTCTAGACATCACACACACCACAGGTGTTCTTTGAGAAAGAAAGAATAGGTGTTTATTCTTACTTTATGTCTGGTGCTCACACAACTGCTACTGGAATACTATATCCAGTTCTCAGTCCAGAAATGCAACAGAAAATACAACATGGGTTCAGAAAACAGGAATGGTTAAGGCTAAAAAAAGAGATTTAAAGTGAAATTTGAGAAGATGAATCTACTAAGATAGTTAAACAGAAAGCTAAGACTGTAAGTACCTATTGAAGTGGAACAATTTCAGAGAGAGGCATTCTGTAGGGAGTTGCAATAGAATTACTAAGACTGGTATGAATGAAATATGAAAGTGTATACATAAGTATGAGAAGAAATGACAGAACAAGGAAATGTAGGCACCAATAACCATAGAATACCATAAATGTGATTTCATTCAAACAAGGAGAGAAACAAACTGACCCGAAGATGTCAGGAAGAGGGAGAAAAAGACCAGAGCCACAAAATATCCAGATAAGGAAAACACAAGAACTGTGAAACATAGGACTTTTACGTAAAACTTACGCAGTGCAAGATAAGGAAGAAGTTCAAAACCAGAATTCACTTCTGTAATGTGTGGTAAGTAAATGTGAAATCAGTTCGCTACAGCTAATCAAGAATCACCCCCCAGCCTCCCTCAGCAATGAGGGCTCAACAGCTGGCACCCCTCGATCTCTGTGTCATGTACATGAGATCCTGGTCAAATAACACCGACACATCTCAGCGCTTGTGAGTGTGTGGATGTGAGAGGAAATAAAAATACATGAGAAAATGAGTATAAATCAAAACAACTGGCTGAGAGATTTTCAATAATATACTTTATTTCTATATTTCAATAAAATGCCAATATTGTTTGTTATACTTATTTCCAACACTTAAATTTAGCAGACAAAAGGATCTGTAGATCCACAGCTACACGATGAAGCTGGACAAGACTCAGTCAATAAGTTGCTAAAGTTTAGCAGCAGTAGTAGGCAATGACTGGAACAATTTGAGAGATGTATTTGGTCCATAATTAGAACAGTTAAAAACCAAACTGAATGAGTTTTTCTGAAATGCATACTTAAACTAAGTTAGAGCATCTAAACAACAGTGTGTCTTTTGAGTTGGCATTAAATCAAAGCAACATTATTCAGGGTACTTGCCACATAGAGTTGTTTCCACATCGTTCCCCAGTCTCTTAAAGTTGATGTCATTTCTGTAATAACAGAATCTTCTGTTGGAACAACCATTTCAAATTGTCTGTAACATGCAGAAGAACACATGATATTACACAAGCATTACAAATCTCATTACATTTACTAATATAAAGACTTTCTCCTGACAACAGTGATGTCTGTCAACCTACATGGGTGCTCTTTCAGTCCATGACATGTTTTTATTTGTACATTTCATCTAATCCCCATGGAAAAGTCTTGGGTGAAAATAATGTAATCCCCATGGAAAGTCTTGCTCCTAGAGAAGTCAAGGTGAGTATTTTTACTATGAGATAACCATGTCAAAAACTACTTTCACAGCAGAGTAATTCCCACAGTTTCCAAAGGGATCTTACCGCTTTAGCTTAGACTCCAAACCAGTGATTGTTGCCACTCTTTTTTACATCTCTGTTTTTAGAAGTAAGACAGAAAACGCCATTCCTTCAACGGAAAGAGGATATAAAAACCTCAAAAGAAAACTAGTACAGCATGAGTGATTTCTTGCCTATTTGGTGCTGGCCAAGAAAAAGCTGGGCTGGCTTGGTCAAGACCAAACTCTCCAACAGACCATCACTTTACAAACCATTATCACTACCACTTCGCTCTCACTCACAGTACATCTCAAAGGTTTGCATTCATGCCTGGATTACTCCTCTCATGGTATTATTTCTCTCTTATCAAGTTAACATAATGACATGACAGCCCCTGGTCGTGATGTGCTGTAGGGCACACAGCTGGAACAGGAAACATAGACTAAGGAAGAAAATCATAGAATCATGGAATTATTATGGTTGGAAGAGACCTCAAAGATCATCAAGTCCAACCGTATACCCAATGCCACCATGCCCGCTAAACCCACTAAACCATGTCTTGAAGTACCACATCTAAACGTTTTTTGAACACCTCCAGGGACGACCAGGACTGCTGGTCCAAAATAGAGGCAACAAAGGCTGAACTTCCTGCAAGTACTGTCATGGTGTCCGCTAACAAACGTTATTCCATTTTTAAGCTTTATTCTATTGTGACGGTTTACAAAAATTTTATTTCACTGAACCTTCAGTTTTATTTACAACCACTTTTAAAGGAGAAATGATCCTAGGGCATGACAAACACGTGTAGCTTGAACTCCATGGCAAACAAGAGAGTGTTTAACAGTAATGTGGAGTCATTTTCACCCCTGGGAATGACACTTTTTTTTTTTTTAAATACGATTACAGTCTTCATGATTATTTTTGCTCATCATGAATTATGGACTTTCTACTTACTCATTCATGCTCCCAAAATAAAGGTCACCTACACCTAATGTTGAGGCATCCATCTATTATGATGAGAAACACCTTCACCTAAATGGGTTTCAGACTGTTATGTATCAGTTCTCTATTAATAAATCTAATTCAATGATACAATGTGAACACTCTCAAATTAAGTAAAACTTCGGAAAAAACTGTGTTGAACTAAGATCACTGACAAATAAAAAGAATTTTCAAAGTGATACTGTCAAGGTAAGTATTACATCTAAAAAAAATAAAAATCAGTGTTTCCTTTAGTCAGAACATTTGAGTTCCAAAACAAAATTTTTAAACTACTTTTAACCAATTGTTCTGGTTTTCACTTACTCTTCTAGAAATTAAAAGAAATCAGCTGCTCTCAAAGATAAATACTGGTTCTTCCTCACCTGAAGAAAAGTAGTAAAGGAAAAAAAAAAAATCTCCATTTACAGTTTTAGTAAAATCTTTTGCCATTGAACTGACACTTTATTCTACCATTTTTCGGTAAAATGCCACCCGTCTGCCATGGTACAGCTGCTGTCCTCAAAGCAAACAACTAACCTTAAACAGCCAGTTTCTGTACAGAATAACTTCTTCTAATGAAGGCAATACCTTTTCCAAGTCAAACTTAACAATAAGAAGTGAAAACATGCAATCATTTTCTCTTTCCTCTAGACAACGTAGACTGACATTCCCAATTGTGCTCCATGTCTCTTCAGAACACATCACTGACTTTATGACCGCGTAGGAGTAGCAGGTTAGCTAAGGACAACCATTTCAAGTCCTGTGGCAGTAAGTCGAAGTTAAGATACTATAACATAACAAAATCACCACTTTACCCTATAAGCAAAAGATCTTTGGTACAAGTGACTGACCGTGTTTAAATATTTGAATCCAAAACATTTCACCTACCCTTTGTTCTTAACACATGCATTTTTCAAGTGAATGTAGTTGGATGGAAATATCCCCTGAAAAATAAAATAGTTTAGGTAAAAACAAACAAAATTCCCCTTACATGAGTTTGGAGTAGCATTTGGTACCATTTAATATTCAAATGCGTGCTGAATTAAAAGCCCTCCAAATAATTACCAATAAACATGCACAAAAAAAGAATGCAATATATACTCAGTATAGATCTATCGGAAACTAAAAATGCCTTATTCAGTACAGTTTAAATACTTCAGAAAATTAGAAGATAAACATGTGTAGAACACGTCGAAGATTGCTTGAGACCTCACTTATCGTAGACATTTTTATTAATTATTCCCACCTAGACAAGAAACAGACCAACAGTGGGGGGTAACGTCTTACCAACAGGGTCATAAAAATACTATCTTCAGATAGGGAGTTTCAAAATAAAGCAAAACAAATAAAGTTAACAAAGTTCAATAAAAATAAAGTTAAGTTAATCAAACAAAATCAAAATAAATTTTTATTCGGTGGTTACTATGCCCTGCAGTGCACAGGAAAGCTGTGGTAGATGCCTATCAAAAAACCTCAGTGTCCTGGCAGGAGTCATCCTTTTCTAGTTATTTAAGGGCTCTCCAGCGTTCTTTTGAACGGACAGCATTGCTGCGAATGTCATGCTGCCCTTGCAGCACACCAACCTTCATAAATCAGAACAATAAGCAAAATGAAGCAACTCGGCTTCACGCTACAGCTCATTCCATAATGCAGCGAGGGAGAATACATGTATGTTCTCTTTATAAGAAGAACAGCTGCATACAGCTTTCCTTTGAGATGACGGTGCCCCCTTTTCTTTTAACACAGACGTGAGACCTTCGAGAAAAACGCATCTACTCTGTAGAGGCAACTGCCCTTGTAAATGTTCCTACTCCTCTTTAATGGAAAGTAGTTCAGGAGACCATCTCCCAAGGACAGCAAGATGAACAGCCTTGTGCTTGTAACGATGCGCCAGGAAACAGGATGGCTGCATATGCATGCTCACTGCAGACCAGCTGCCACAGACAATTTCTGTGAGTGTCAAAGCTGGCAAAATAACAAGGGAAGAATCTTGACAAAGCAATATCAATAACAAGCGGAGTTACAAGGCGCTCTTATTATTTTATTTTCAGAGAGACTCCCTTCAAAAATCCAATTCGGAAAACTGTTTGCATTCACACTAGGAATGCAGAAAATGTATATCTCATTTCTTCACACATCAAGCCATGTTTAGAAAACCTATTCATAACTTCTACCAACACATTTGACAGACCACAAAGCAAGACTGACAGCAAGCATGTGGTGAGAATTGCAACAAAAGACATAGAAAACACAATAACAAATCCCAACTGCTCATGTCTTATAAATCAAATTGCAATATATATATCAATGAGGTCAAAGTAGTAAACATCAGATTAGGCTCTGTGGCTAAATTTATTGTTCACATTGACCTTTCTTATAAACCAAAGGAAATTTATGTGATCAGAGACTGGCACAAAAGGCCAATGACTTATGATATGAGCCCCTAGAAATTTTCAAATTAATGTGTATGTGCCCTATTTTGCAGCTGAAGAGGCTTGGAAATGAAGAGAGAAAAAAAAAAGAGCAAAGCTTACAATGCAGGTTAAAGGAGCAACAGATGATTTAAGATCTTTTTTCAATGGCTTTAATAAGACTAAAAATTCTAGTACTGTGTTGAGGGGGAAAAAAAAAAAAAGGAAATCTTGAAATGGTTTCCCATATGAAAACCAAAGTCTTTACAGTCAGAGACAAGTCAACAGGAGAGACTAAGAAAATAGAAAGACAAATAAGATAGGTAAAGCTTACACATATTCAACATGAACAAACACTGAAATATGAATTTCATAACATTTCATGTCTGAATGCAGAAAAAAATGAATCAGTGAAGTCTGGTTTAGAGTACTATCAGCTATACTACTATGGAAATCAAAGACTATACATCAAAGAAAAAGAAAATGAACTACTTATTTTACATGACACTACATATCTTTTATTCAATTGATACTCTGCATGCGGCTCCTATAAACTCGCTGTCTCCACTGGCTGCTCTAAATTAATTCATAGCATCAACAAAAACAGGCACAGTCTAACCAACTTTTCCAACAGTATTTTCAATTTGAATTCTCAGTAGTCTTTTTCCTTCGACTTAGCCTCCTCTCAGTTCACAATCCAAAAATCAGAAATAAAATTCACCAGAGCCTTGGATTTGTAAAGTGCACCACCTTAATACAGAGGAGCATTTCAGAAGTGTCATCCATGTCTGAATCTAATTAAAGTAGTATCAATAATAAGCACTAGTTTTCTTTTAAGAGTAAATATCACATACTTACTTACATGGAGATTATAAACTTTTAAAAAGTAAATATACATTTTTGCCAAAGAATGCAAAACTGCAATTGACCTTTACCTTAACATTGGGGTTTTTTAAGGCAAATCCTCTGTACCATCCTGTGAAGAAAGAACATTTTGGTTTTTAAAGTATGCACATCATTTTGATATGTAAAACAGATTTCATCTTTCCCTTTTGGACAGATATGACAATTACACAGTGCTTTCAGACTGCACTCACTTAAAAGACTTTCCATACAATGAAAGGTGTTTTTTTTTCAAACCAGCTCATAACCAGATGACTTAATCCACACAGTTTCAGGAATTACTCTTTAACCCTGTATCCCCAAATGTTTCTAACAATGTAACTCAGGTATATTTTGCACTACACACCACACCAGACAAAAGGGAAATGCTTTCATATTCACTGTAAACATTTACAAATCATTTTTGGATCTCATGTTCTAAATCTATCAACCACATCACTATATAAAATTCATAATATACCTGATTCGAAAGAACAGAACCCATGCCTTCTGTAAGAAAATTTCTTATAAGGTTAACAGTATATAATCCCGATATGAAACCAAAAAATACCTACAGAATCTCAGATGATCAAAAAATAGTATTAATTGACAAGCCTTAGGTAATGTATTAAGGAGGTTTTCATTTCCATAATTTCATAATTTAATTCCATAATTTCCAGATTATGGAAAAAAAAAAGGCAACAGTATTTCTCTTACACTAGTAACACACATTTGCTAAAATCATATTAGTATTCTCTGCCTCAGAACAGAGGCAGAAAAGAATGTTTACACTGCTTTAAGATTTAAACTTATGACTTTGAATTCATTTGAGAGGATCTTGATGGCAGCTCGGTTTCCCTTGCAAATACCAAGGAAGCAGAAGAATCACAATGAGAACTCCTTGTCATTTTAACTGTTATCCTCTATCCTTTATTAAACAGAGAGATTAAATAAAAAGAATGAAATGCAAATTAATTATTATAGGGATTAGAGCTCACTGGAATTGTGAAAAAAAATTAAGAGGTCAGAATGTGTTAGTGTCAGAATTATCGACTTCAAAACCATGTTAATTTAAGAAAATAAGTGAATAGTGATAGGGCTCAAATGAACAGTACACAAAACTTCATTATCACTGGAATTCCAACCTGTGAACTCACCATCGCATTTCTCTAATATTTGAACAGTGTCTCCAATCTCCAGTGAAAGGCCATGTGGGACCGTCCCTCGAAAACCAGCTATTACTGAAAAAAGATAAGAAGTTTCAATTATTTACAGCATTAAAATATAAATTACTATTGCTCTTGTTAACAAAAATAGTATATTAACAGGGGAAGCTAAGTGTTAGAACAAACAGGCTGACTGAAATTTAATAAGCTATAGAAAGAATCAGAGGTTAAGCAACTTTTATCACCAGAAAATTTAAAATACAGGACTTGGGAAAAACCCCAAACACTTACAGACCTACTGTATATGAATGGAAAGCTTGTACCGGAGAACACTGTTAGCTAGACCATACCTACCCTGAAGAACAGAAACCATTTTATTCCAAACGCTCACACTAACACATAGCAGACCTCAGAGTTTTGTAAGCTGAAAGCGTCAATATTTTTATTGCCATCTCTACCACCCATGCACCACCAACGGAAAACCTTATTTCACGTTCACTTAATGGATGCTATAGACCCGATACTCCCTATAACCCCAGAGGGGAGGAAATGGTTAGGGGGTGGAGGCCGTTAAAGCGTGCTGTTCACTAAAACATGTGAAGTGCACACACAGCCTCCCCGAAGTCAGGGAAGCCCAGGTCATGAGCTCAGGCTGGGACAAGTGCGACAGAAACGGGTTTCCCTTGTTGGAGATAAAATACGCCTCAGAAACAAAACATCTACCAGAGTAGTGATGTTCCCAATTACTTACAATGGTCACGTTTTAAGTTTTATATTGTTAGTGCTAAAAAAATAGCCAGTAGTTTTTTTTTTCACTCAGAACCAAAATATAACACTCAAAAGCCACTCAAAATGCTCATTCCTATAAATGCTAAAAATCCATTACCATGCCAGACAGCAATTCAGCTATTCAACCCTGTGCTTACTGTATTTGAAATTCTGAATTACAATACTGCCTAATTCAGGCCATGAGACCAAGCAACAGTGATTTTGATTCTCTGTATTGTAATATTCCTTAGGAGCCTAATTTTGAAGTTGAAGAAGAAAACACAGTCTTCTACCAATATCAGCAGGGCACGACGCACAAAATTACTCAGTGGCCTAACAGCAGTCTTGCTGCTATCAAATATCTATCCATCTAGATAGGAAAACCCAAATCTCACACCAAAGTGAAAAAACCACCAACTCAGAGGCATGAGAACAAATCTTCACGTGTAAAAGCCAAAAGGAAACCCCATGGGTGCAGATATGCATGTCAAGTAAGCACTCTTCCACCAAAGGGTGTGTAAGGTTTTGAGTGGTAACAACGCGTTTTGGCGGTTCTTGCCTGCTGTCGGAGGTCTCTCTCACCACAGGCAGCGACTACACTCACACAAGATGTAACTCTGTCATCCTTCACCTCTGCTTGTCACATTGGTCGTCAAAGGCAGCAGGAGAGATTAGCTGTCAGCAACCATGAAAATGGAAAATTCATTTGTGAATCTTTGCCAGAAAGTTCCAGGTTTTAAGACTACACCAAGAGAATATGGTTTATACTATAGGATGGTATATATAAAAAGTATATTTTTGCTAAATCTTTCTTCAGAATCTGAAGGCTTCAAAACTCACTGAATCATCGCTAAATCATCACTGTGCTTAATCCATGGTCATTATTTATCCCTTTGAAAAAAAGCCTGTGAGATTACATGCCTGGTCAGTCCCTAGGAGTTTGATATAACACGTGACCAGTATTTGTAGCACTGAGCTTTTCTTTTGTTTTCCCCCAGGAATGTGTATTGAATCAATCTCTCTTCAATTTGGTGCTTCTCCTACTCTCCAAGGTATTTACACAGAATACTCTGAGATACGCATTATGAAATAAAAAAGGTTACTTGTGCGCTCGCAGCCCAGAAAGCCAACCGTGTCCTGGGCTGCATCCCAAGCAGCGTGGCCAGCAGGTCGAGGGAGGGGATTCTGCCCCTCTGCTCCGCTCTGGTGAGACCCCCCCTGCAGTACTGCCTTCAGCTCTGGGGTCCTCAGCACAAGGAGGACATGGACCTGTTGGAGCGAGTCCAGAGGAGGCCACGAAGATGATCTGAGGGCTGGAGCACCTCTGCTGTGAGGACAGGCTGAGAGAGTTGGGGTTGTTCAGCCTGGAGAAGTGAAGGCTCCAGGGAGACCTTATTGTGGTCTTACAATATTTAAAGGGCCACAATACTTACTGTTTTATCATAGGTTAGTGAGACA
>NW_009626907.1:16888-18150 GCF_000690535.1 Cariama cristata
TGGGAGTGTTCAAGGCCAGGCTGGATGGGGCTGTGAGCAACCTGGTCTGGTGGAAGGTGTCCCTGTCCATGGCAGGGGGTTGGGACTGGGTGGGCTTTAAGGTCCCTTCCAATCAAACCATCCTATGCTTCTACTTTGGTTCCCCCACCATGATCAAGTACACCATTTTTTAAGAGGGTTAGTTGCAAGGCAGAATTTGTACATTGAAAAAGTTTGTTTAAGATTTGAAAAATAAGAATTTTTCAATTAATTCTTATAAAGAGATCTAAAAATTAAAACAGCTTATTAACTATGAACAGATTAAAATAAAAACAAAACTCCCTGAATATCAATGCAATGTATATCTAAAGTCCTCCATGGCACCGGCATGACGAGTCATTCTGGTCACCTTTCTAGCTTTCAAGAAGCAAAACTGAATTATGAAGACTGCCAAAACAGCACCAACAGCCACTGAAATAAAAATAAGGAATAAACAGAAGCAGCATGCAAAACCAAACCAAACCCTTGTCTGTTATTACACCTATGAGATGTCTTATTTTTAAACTCCATGAGATAAAAGGAATGACAGTAATTTTCTCCTTAAGAGCCAATATATCCTGTCACATTGTTATGATCTGACTTTGTGATGACATTTAGTTTTTATTACTTAGTTACTAGATCTGTATCTGTTAAAGGATTTTTTTTTTTTTAAGAGATGTTTCAAGAAGATATTTTAGGACAAAAAAAGATTGAAAGCTGGCACAGTGTAGAAAATAGCTAGAATTCATTTTAAAGCCCATAGGAAAGAAAAAAAACTTATACCTTGAAATAATCTTCTAGAAAGGTGGCCCACAGAGTACCAGAAAAAGAAAGAAAGAAACGAGGGCATCACCTGTACCACTGAGTCAGGGCATTCACCCGATCCACTCACAAAACCCTGGCTGGATTCTTGCATTCCTGGTCCTGCAGTGAGGTCAGGCTCCGAACAGGCAGCCCCGGTCTTTGCCATTCAAACCAAAAGAAAGTGCACTGCAGAGCGGCAGAGAATTTAATGCAAAGCACAGGAATCCACTGCCAAGCTTACCACACAAATCTTTACCTGGCTAACTTTCTACTAAGCAAGTCATGTTACAGAATTGGGACTGCGACAGAACGTGGCTGTTCATGTGTTTTTAGTTTATCTATGGCATACATATGTAAGTAGACTGCAGGGAGGACAACGATGAAGTCATGGAAGGAGGCAGATACAGTTCCACCAGAGAAGACCCCAGGGTTTAGCGGTT
>NW_009626907.1:18181-24078 GCF_000690535.1 Cariama cristata
GGGTTCTTAACCAAGCCGATATAAATTTGATATATTGAACCTCTTGCCCTTTCCTCCAATGACCACATTGTTCTGCAACACTTTGTAGATGCTTTTAAATACTTTCTCCTAGTAGTAGTAAGTATATAATTAATCAATCTGCACTGACCATGGCTTAAGGTGTTCTCAACCTAACTTGAGAGCAGTACACATTTATCATACTCATAGAACAAGATTTTCTATATATACAGCATCCACTGAGCCATGTGCATCAAATATACACCATTTTCTTTCTTATAACAACTGTTGTAAGTGTGGTTATCACCTTTTCTCACTTCCACTGCAACTGGATAGCAGAGACCTTAGAAAAGGAGGGCAGACAGGAGAAGAGAAATCCACTCTGAATAGTTCACCTACCAATATCTGCGGATGTGCTGCCCACATGCACATCCCCAGAAAGCGAAGTATCAAAAGGTTTTACATCTAGATACATTTTTTTTTGTTATTGTAGTACCTAAAGGTCATATAAATGTCCTGTTTCTGTTTCATGCACAGGCACAGTGACTGACGCCCTCTTCCATCACCTCTCAGCCACAGGAGAATAATGGAACTCCACAATAAAAGTTTGTAGGAGAATATCTTCTCAGAAATGTTTTAGAAATTGAGTTTAATAATGCCAGCCGGCTGCTGTATTTCAATATTTTCTTGCTGCCAAAGAGTTCTTACAGAACAAGAAAGCAGGACAACCACACAGGACACAATAACCTAATTCATACAGACGGTGAAACTGTATGGCAAAAACTACAGTCACACGCAGTATTAAAGTAGCTTTGGGTTTAATGCCAAGCTTAAAATTTTTAGGGTATCACAGGTGCAGTGAATCCCAAGTTACAAAACAACCTATTTCCATGAGAACTATGAAGAGACAATCAGAAAGAGAAGAACCTTTATGACAGAACCAGTTAAGTTTCCTGTCTGTGATTGACTGCTAAAATGAATCAAATATCCTAATATTTTCTCAATATTCTTCTTCTGCGTTTCAATGGAACGGAGTAAGTTCAGTCAAGAATGTGCCATAAGACCTTAAAAGACATCCTTTCTATGTGTTTCACAAAGTTTTTCACTACAAGGACACGTGTGAATAATTGGAAAGAGGTTTCCAAATCCTTACCTTCATATCAGACTATCACTGTAATTAGGAAAAAAAGGAAAGAGAAGGAATAATCCGATGGAGCTCCTGTGTTCAGCTTCTCAAAAGAAACTTCATCTTTCTGCTCTCATCCAAATCACTGCCTCTCTGCACGCACTGTTGGACAGTTATATATATGCAAGCACCTGGCGTATAAAAAGATCAACCCAAGCCTAAGGTCTTAATTAAAGCCTAAACTTAAATTTTTTTTGATGCAAGAACTCACCTTCTGCTCATCTCGAGCATAGACAGCATTGCTGTTCTAAAAAGTAAAATAAGACTCTTTTTCTACTTGCATCTAGCGCATTCAAATCATAAGATTTGTGAGTTAGCATTGTAAAGACGCCTTTGAGACTCACCAAGAGCACGCTGGCTTTCATGGCTGGCTTGACTTTTGTTTATAAGATGAAAATATCTCCCCACAAAGGGTGCAATGAGACCTGGTGCTCAAGATGCACCCCCCGTGACAAGTTAAAATTAACCTCAACGCTACGAAAGGAGACACGCAGTACACCGCAGCTCCTGGCTGAGTAGCAGGATGTACATCCCCACATATAAAGGAATCAATAGCAGTAGAAGCAACATCTACAGTAACTACTAATACCTCAAAAATGAGTATTTGTTCACATAATAAAACCCACTCCTTCAACTGAAGAAAGAGGATGTGGGGTAAAAAAATGTAAGTTAGTTTAATAATTGCTTGGCCGTATTGTGCATGCTAAATGCTGGAGTAAAAAATAGACCCCAGTTCAATGTCCTAAGTCACGATGCCCCAGCTGTCAGAGATAGCATATGAACCATACAGAAATGCAGTAAAAACACACTGGAAAAATAATAGATTTATTATTATTTATTATTATTACATAGGAGAGTGGGAACACTGTATCAGAGGGACCGGTTTTGATGAGGAGCAAGATGCTCTGATAGAAAAGGAACTGATTAGCTGGTAACAGGGGTTGGTGGCTCATTTCAAAGTCTTGCTTGGGGTTATTTTCTTAAAATTTTTATGCCTGAAATAACTGGAGATCTGCACATAAGAACTAATGATGCAGACATTGTTGTTCTTTTCCTCCTAACCGATGACCAGAAGCTATTATTGATTCCAGATATTATCTGCTATAATTGAAATCAGGTCCTCTCAGTGGCAAAAGCAATTTTTAAAGTTTTTATTCTGGACTTAAAGTGCCATTCTTTCACCAGGTTCAGACTTTCAGGTACAACCATTTCAAAGGGTTTCTTTTCTATTCAATAGTTGAAAAAAAAAAATCAAAAGCGCTGTAATAAATGAAATCAGGGAGCTTCTAACATTATAAAGTTATTATATTAATTAAAACAACCATTTGCAGTTGCATTTCTCCTTTATGATGGACAACTGAGCTTGTTTTTATGGAATTTTTTAGCTGATGAGCAATGATGTATATGTATTACCTTTGAGGAAGGCTCTGATCCAGTGGTCTTTATTGCAGAAATGTAAAAAAACCTACCCTTTGTTATGTACCTAGGGATAGTAAATACAACAGACATCTGGCACTGTAAGCAGCTGCAGAAAAAGCAGCATTAGAGAGAACACATCATCAGGCCAGCCATTAAAAAAAAAAGGAAAAGAATTCAGACCAACAGCTCTACCCAGGATCCTGTTCGTAAATTCACGGCTGAAGCTCCTGAGCACTGGCAAGCAATGCAAGGATCCAGTGGTACAGTGCTCAGTATTTTGTGGCACT
Source organism: Cariama cristata (assembly GCF_000690535.1). Lineage (NCBI taxonomy): Eukaryota > Metazoa > Chordata > Aves > Cariamiformes > Cariamidae > Cariama > Cariama cristata. The sequence continues at coordinate 21,071 of NW_009626907.1, forward strand.
GGGATCTCCTGAGCCAGACATGGTATTTTTGTGTTCAACAACCATTGTTGGATTTGTCTTCTACGAATTTGCCTAACCAGGCTTTACACGCATCATAACATCAGCAGCCACAAATTCACAGTAAGCTTCCCAGTTTAAATACGCTTCATGGAAAAAAAGTCTTCCTTCACATCCCCTTGCTCTCGTGGGAAAGCTTGAACAAGCAATCTCTTGTCATCCTCTCTGCACCTTAGCTGCACCTTTTCCAGAAGGAAGCTTTTTCTCCTCCAGAGAAGCTGAAGAACCTTTTCAGATTTCTAAATAGGCAGAATATTTAGAAGCATAAACGCACACAGACATACAACTTTGCTAAAGCAGAATGACCAAAGCTTACTGTGCAAGGGCATCACGTGCACTGAGCTGTGCCTACGTATGAATTGATCTGGATGGAGCAGCATGATAGCATAGCTACACGCTCGTGCTTCTAACACACGAATTAATTCCGGCATCTGTTCAGTAATGCATTGTGCTGCCTACAGATAGCCTAGGAGGCTTGCTGCAAACCAAAAAGAAGCTAATGAAGACAGTGACAGAAAAGCAGAAAGGGGAGGGGGCAGGAATCGATATAATCTCCTTTCAATAAACACAATATATATGAATGTTAGTTTCAATAACAGAAGTGATCCTTAAATCTCTTGCAGATTACTGAGGATAAACACTCTCAAATTTATACCGAAATGAAAGCATACGAGTTCTCTCGCCTGTGTATGTACATCACAATTAAAAGGTAGCTCAGATGATGACAGCCCAGGACTCCTGAGCCACGCGTGGCTTTTGAACGTCCCAAGCACTGCTCACGTGCAGCAGTCAATTGCTCCTAAGAGATGAGTGCTTGCCTGGAATTTTCCTAATAAGAACATTTATTGAACAGCTATTCATGAAAATACCTCAAGACACATCAAAAAACATCAAAAAAGTTTGTATCATGTCCAAGCTTTGAAAATACTGTACAAAGTAGAATACTTATATACAACTGTTCTTCATTTGTCTGAAAATCAAAACCAAACCATCTGGAATTCCCACTGCTGACAGCACCAGCTGCCTATACAGGTAAGGCAAATGCCAAGTCTGAAATATAGAAAGGACCCAGAGCTGCAGCAGACCGTGTTCCCTCCTCTGCTGGGCTCAACATTTCAATTCAGCAAGGTAATCACTTTCAAATCCCCGATTACAATGCCGGCAAAAATGCAAAAACCATAGGGTAGTTCTAACAGATAATCAGTTTAGTGTGACTGACTGAACATTTGTCAAGCTCTCCTCATCCTGCATCTCAGCTACAGGCAGGAACCTTATCATCTCTTTGATAATAGCTTGATCGGTTCTCCCAATACCCGCAAACATTTTTGCTAACTCTTTCATTTGGGTACCTCAGCTATTAGGCACTGTATCTTAGAAAAGAGCACTAAAAGTAACAAGTGATGGCACCTATTTGCTCTTGAGAATGGCTGCCAATCTCAAACACCAAAACTGAAGTAATTCAGCATGTACTGCCAGGGTCCTTGTCCTTGCAGATAAGAGATTTCATTGTTTTTCTCCTCCTATCAAATAGCTAGTTAAGCTCTTTATATTTCTTGAACTTCTGCTGCATCTTGTTATGTCTACATCTTGCCTCTGCTAAGAGCAATTTCTTGATTTGCATTAGTTTTGGAACCAGGAATTTAAAAGGAAAAAGAAATAAAACAAACAGATCTTTACAAGTCTGGAAAATCTAGCACACCTTAGAGTCTATGAATAGATCATATAGCTCCTACGCATGAATTTGCTCAGGAGTCTCCTCTACAGAGAGGGAATGTTAATGTAAAACCTCTCAGAGGCATCACAGTAGAAGGTGAGGTGGACTCAGTACAACCAGGTATAGATTTCATGCATTCGATCAAATTATAATAAAGGAACTAGTCTATATGCAGTTCAACCAGCTGGTCTCGCTTACAGTTCTCTCCTGTAGTGCCACAGATGCAGTATCGCTGCACTCAGACTGCTATCTTGCACAGTAAAGTGTGGATTAAGTCTCATTTTCCTTCATTAGTTGGAAACAGCAACAGCATAAAATCCAGCTAGTAAGAAAGGAGTAAGTAGAAAAAGAGTAGATTATGTTAAGATGACATTACCTATGAGAACAACCTTTTTTTTGTTAAAAATGACTATGTTATTCACTATGACTTTTATTCAGACTAAGTACTTCCAAAGTTCTAAGCATTTTCAAACTTTGTTAAGTAATTGCCTTAATTTTTAATAGCATGATCAAGGAAAAGAGTTATTGCAATTTAACTTGAAAAAGTCTTCACGTTTCATTCATATCCTTTGGGGAAATCAAAGTTTCTGATTAAAATCAAATAAACCACCGGGGGTTTTTGTAACTTCCTGTAAGTGTCGGGTACAGCAAAGAAGGGAGGTTAACGTATTCACACCACGAAAGCATCACCTGAGGTCCATCAAAGCCAAGAAAGCTCTGTGATCACAGATACCAGATCTCATGACAACTCTTCAGTGCATTTTGGACCTCATGAAAGGTGGTGCTCGCCAAAACCGCCAAAAAATTAAATTTCAGAGACGCGAAGTTCTGCACGATTTCAAATCCAGATCCACGGTGATACTTCTGTATATGCCGGAAGGTTCTCTGGCTACCTGTCATATCTCTACAAAATCAGCAGAAATTGAATGGGAAAATTAAATGCCTCGATTATAGACACAGGAGATATTTCTCAGAAAACACTTAACTTTTTTCAGAATAATACAAAGACGATTATTTTAAAGTAGGCCTGGAATAGATAAGTAGGTCCTTACAATTTCATGCTGACTTAATGCGAGAACACTGGGTATGGTCCAAAAAATCTAAGGACCACACATTTCCCCATTCTTCTCTTTCCTCCCCAAAAGCATCATAACGCAACATGCTGCTCCGAATTTGTGGGTTATAATTTCACAGCCTTTAACAAACTGCAAGTAGCACCACGCAAACCCAAGCTCGG
>NW_009626907.1:24109-32924 GCF_000690535.1 Cariama cristata
CGGAAGAGCTGGAGTCTTGTGAACTGCAAAGCAAAGACGACTGCTGTGCAAGCTGCAGCGTTGTTCTTCATCAACTATCAGAGCCGCCCCAGGGGTTAGACGACAATAGAACAGCAGCTGAGAAGCTCTGTGGATTTGGTATCAAAGAGTTTGGCAAATGAGACTGGTTTCTCCTTAATATTTCACTGTTTACTCCCATTCAAGTAATTAATAGCATTCAAGGAAGCCAAGAAAAGCAGACCGTAAGTTTTCTTCACCAATACAAAAAGAGACAGTGCACCTATCTTCCACAGTAAAAGTTTTCTAACAGACAGGTCCATGAAAGGACCTTATAGATGAAACACTGTCCAGTTTTCTTGTATTGACTTTGGAAGAGCAGGGTTTAACTCTGTACTTGACCTGCCATCGTTGGAAGACAATTAAAAAAAAAATCATCACTGGAAAACCAGTGGAACTCAAACACACATACAAAACACCACCACCACCACCACCACCACCCCCCAATCAATATATCCTGCCATTTTCAATGCCATTACTTTCCCGCTTCTCTGGTATCATTATATTTCTGATGAGTTTTAGTCTCTTGGTAATCTGTATTTCTCTGACATTCAACCATTGCATTATAAATTTAAGCACTTTCATTTTACCACTAAAAGTTCTGTTGACCTTAACCCACCTGCAATGTTCTCTCTAGCACTTTATAACTCAAGAAATTATTCTGCTTTTGTAAGCTATGAGCCTTAACCACAAATTTACAACGCATATTTATTAAATGTCAATTTTTTGCTGCACAACAAAAACTATTGGAATATGGTTTTAATCATGAGTAGTCACTTCTCCAGTAGTGAAACAAAAACCCAAGTTATGCAATAAGCAAATTGTGCAATTTAGCTAACATTAAAAATAAACCATAATTGTTAGCTTCTGTAGCCCGTCCTACAGGTCAGCCAATTCTCTGGAGATCAGAAAACCTCTTGAAAGCCAGGACAGTTTGGCAAGGTGTGGAATTCACAGTAACTAACATAGACAATGATTACAAATCACTTACAAGTACCCTGGCACATGTTTTTTACCTTAAATGAGGCAGAACTTTCGTGATCTACTGTAATTGAGAGGCGTTTCAAACACACTGAATACAGCTATCAGGGCTAGTAAAGCAAAACTGCTTTCTCCTGTGCAAATCCTCAGAGACTGCTGAACGCGAGTTTAAACATCCCACTCTGGCTTTAAGCTGGTTTATTAGGTTTAACGGTTGGAAATAACCACTACACTTTTCAGCCCTGTTTCAATAGTTGAGTCAGCAGAATTCAGTGTATGTAGCCCTGCAGAGTTTCATCACTAATCCATAATCTCCGTAAAATTAAAACTTCAGGGATATTTAACATAATCCAGCAAGTATCTTAAAATATATGACCAATGTAACAAATGCATATGTTTTATTTCCTAATCAAAGCCCTGAAAATAAACTTAAAAAAAAACCCATTACCTGGATGTATACTTTTAAGAGTATCTCTGTAGTGTTCGCATGCACTCTCAGAAGTGCCACTGTAGGACCCTCTTGAAAAATCAGAACCTTCACATTCTGCTCATGCTTGCTTAAGAACAGTACGTGTTACTCCAAAATCAAGGGTGAAGAGAGTTCAGATTCAGTTGGCAGAGGCTTATAAAAGCACACAAGAGCATGAGAGAAATGTATCTGAAAAGTATATGCAACCAATTAGGATAACGAAGATTGCTGATCAGGGGGTGTTTGTTCTGTTTGAGGTGATGGGGGAAAGAAGTGTACGAGCCGACGGTCCTCTTTAAATGTTTGTATTACGACTCATTGCTGCATCTCTACATTTATCTTTTTATGTACGAGTACTGCAAGAGACAAGATGATTCTTTTGGTTTTTAACACCTTGGGAGAGTCACTAAAAATAACTGCTGTTGTAACAGTTCTCTCCTTACTCTTTCCTCTAGACTTGGCACAGAAGCCTAGGAATATGTTTGGGTTACCACGGGTCCAGGAAAGCATGGAAAACAATGATGTGTTTCGAAGAAATTAGTACTGGGAGACATATGTTATCATTCGGCACCATGAAATACCTCCTGAGCGAAAGTGGTCTTGAGAAGCACCTGGGCAGTCCCAGGCAACCGGACACTGGTACTTCTTTTCTTTAGGTATTAAGGAGTTTTCTCATCATTCTCCAGATGAAAGAATCTAGCGGACTCTTTCCTGAAACTCTTAAAAACAAAACCACAAGAAGTAAAAACTCTATTTTGTAATTAAGAAAAATGAGTAGAGACAGGTAAAAAGACTTGTGTCAGCCTGGTGCCTGCCAGCAGGTTAGGAACAAAGCTGACCCAAAACTAACCCAAATCAAGTAGATTTGCAACCTATCCACTTGGCCACCATCCACACCGCTAAGCCACATCACATACTCGTTTTGCACCAAACCGAGGCACAAAACTCACAGACTTAAAGGAAAAGAAGCTGCCAAACTTCACTTGAAAGGGGCATGGATGCGGCAGGGAACAAAGGGAAATGAAAGTCAAGGCAAAGTAGCAAAGAAGAGCAGAGCCTCCCCCCTCCCAGGGAGGGACAGCAAACCCACAGCAGCTCCAGGGCTAGGCTTGGCCCAGGTGCCACAATTCATCAAGAGGGTCATCACCTCACATCACACACAGCCGCTATCATTATTACACTAATTTAAAATAATTCATTTTCTTAAATACTAGGGGGTTTTGTCCCCTCCAATTAATAGGCTCCTGGGGATCCAGATAGAATAACAAAGGCTTCATGGGATTTATCCAGCATCTGAGGTAAGGAGAGGACAAAGTTGTGGTTTCCTCCCATACTTGAAAAGCCCTTCTGAAACAAGAATATGAAACTTGAGCAGAAGACCCCTTGCAAAAAGAGATTCTACAAATAAGTAAATTTTATGCAAATGAACATTTACTAAGTGATAAACCACAGTGATCACACCTTTGGTTGTTACGTATGTGGTTAAACAAATTATTTGGTCAGGCAGTAGAGTGTGAATGGATTTTTTCCATTGCACAGCCATTAAAAATTTCATTTTTAACATCTGCCTTCAGAAATTGGTTCCCAATTTATGGGGCTTTTTGTTGAACACGTTTAGAAAGGACATACTAATTCAGAAACTAATTGGCAGGCATAAATCACTCAGACCTTACCACTGTCGACTATAAAAACCAAACCAGTAATTACATATGTGACTGCACCATAAAGTACCCTGTCAGTGTCCTGCAGTTAATGCACAAAATTGCACTGTCCACGGAGAAAGTACAGACAGATTGTTGCAAATTACCCTGGCAATTCCTCAAGGTTTTCCTCTCTGCTATGAGCACTAACGTCTAGAAAGCAATTTATTCCTTAAATAAATGTTGATAAAAATCATTTACCACAATTAAATACCCAGTTTTCTTCTTTCAAAGACCAAGTCACAGCTGTACGGTGCCGCAGGAAGAAAGCGGTATCGCCCAACAGCAATGAGGGTGCTCAGGAATCCATGAGGCAAAAAAACAAGTGAAAAAAACATGGTTCTCGCCAATCCAGCCTAAGAAAAAAAATTCTTTCAGAGTCTGGCAGTAACATTACCCACAGAAGCAGGAGTAAGACACACCAAGCACCTATGTCAGAGGTTTTATCTGCATCAAGAGGACCACCTCTAACCTATCCTACGCTCTATCTCAAAGGTTAATGCTTCAAATAACAGCTGTAGCTGCCACCATGACAATAAACAAGCAAAAAGGAAAAAAAAAAAAAGTCCTACAGTTAAGGTATAAGCAAAACTCTGCTTAATGAGAGTCGGCTTGTGGCAAGAAAACCAATGCACACTATGTTCAAATCTCCGAAGCGTATATAAAACCAATTGCTGCAGTACTTGGAAATTCCTACACTACCAAAATCCACAGTGAAGCCCTCACTTGCACAAATTCTGTTCCACATTTTTTTAAAAAAATCGAACAAGAAGAACCAGGACAGGTTCTGATTAGAGAAGAGACAGGAAGGGTCACCAGGGGCAAGCATCATCTTCCACTGCAGTAAAGAACTGAGCTTGGAAACGAGATCTAACTGACAAGATATTACGGAAGTATGCAGATCACAAATGATATGGGAAAATGAACATGGAATTATTATCCCCTTCTCCTCAAAACGTAATAACTTCAACGAACAAATGGTCTGGCAGCAGGTTTGAAGCTAACTAAATAGTATTTTCACAAAGGCACAATCAAGTTATGGAACATCATTGTCACAGAACTCAGTGAAGGTCAAAAAGAGGAGAAGTTATAAAAAGGGGTTACATATATAGGAGGACTTAAGTACAACAGTCCTAATACACCCTTTGCCTTTGGAAGTCTCTAAAAAACTATGGTTAAATTTATACTTGCCTTATTTCTTACACACTGCCCCAAAAGAGGATTAACGGATAGGTAAGAGACAGTTGTTCAGCTCCTGTACTCCACCAAGCAGTTTCTGCTATCAACTTCAGCTTAAATAGCGATATACAGGTGTTGAAAAATGAGTATGAAAATGAGACAGTCTCAAATGAACATGAGACAATCAGTAGACTGCAAGGATGTTTTTAAAATTGAGCGAAACAAAGCCTTAAGCCTGATAGGATGAAGGTCATGTGGCAGGTCTGCTATACACAGCTCTGTTTTTAAACGAAAGATTTTCAAAACCACTGAAAAAAGTCAGCTGCTGAGAGCCAAGCCAAATGCTGAAATCTGAAGATGGCTAAGCACAAACATACTTTAAAAACAACAGTAATTTTCCTTAGACATATCTGGCTTTAAAACAACTGTGTGATTCAATACTTCTGCATTATTCGCTTCCCCTCTCTCAAAAAATCTTTTGCCCGAGACCTCTGAATTTAAGTAGCTGAGATACCAACTCAAATATAGACTCACCGGGAGCACCATATGAATAAACAGTGTTTTGGATTCGATTCAGCAGCAGCTTTTGATCCATATCATCATCCTACTCACTAATTAAAACTATTACAGGTGTGTAAATAATTGATAACACACTTAGCCTGTAATGGGTTTATTCTTCCTAACAGTGAATTGAAGAGACCTAATCAAAGAAAAATGACATTCTATGGAGTAGGAAAGTATTTGCAGCCCAATACACCGTTAAACTTGAGGAGAAAGAGGAAGAGGAAAGTAAGAGGCACACCGAGGCTTGCAACATGGCTTCTAACTTTCCTGAATATACTATATTTAAATTATTCAACTCACTTATAAAAGATATGCAGTTTATTAACTCTAGAATTACCATCCCAATTAAAAGGAATCCCTTTTCCACTTCACTAGGATTACCTGAAAGGTCAGCCAACAATCACTGCTGGGCTGGCACTGAAATTCATTAGTTCCAACCAGCAGCCACGTTAATGAATGTGATAATTACGCTCATCGGCGCTTTGGTTACTTGTTGTGCCAGAAAGAGACACCATTATGTGACCAACATAATCCTGCCCAATCCTTGAAGGCTTGCATGGAAACCACTGAAGTGTCACAGAAAGGAAATTCTATATGAGCAAAATCAGTGAAGTAAAGTGTTACGACTTTTCACACTTCTTTTCTAAAGCGTAGGGAAATCAGATGATTTTGTGCTTTCGGTCTCTGAAAGAATCGGAGATGTCAAGCGAGCTGAAGCAGAATATCCTTGCTCAAGTACATGTTGTGCGATTTGCAGCCTTTGTATTTCAGCTGGATTAGACACGAGAAGAGACAAACTCGGAATTATATTTGAAAATGCCCCTACTAACACTTCACTTTTTCTGAAAAAAAGTCGGCTTCCTGATTATGAAATTAGATGTGCTTATTTTCATCTGCCTTATCGTTTCTATTTTACTGTTTCAATTCCTTCCCCTCTTTTTTTATTTTTGAGGACTGAAACAACCACTGACTTTGGCACATAGCAAGCAACAACCAGTCAAAGAAGCGATCAAACAGTGATGGATGAATTAGAATTAAAAGTTAAACTGAAGAGCTCTTTAATTTGTGCCTTTGTAAGAGCAGGACAGTAGTAGCCAGGACACAGAAAGGGCCTGACGGTAAGTGTGGACATTGGTCTCCACTACAAATACTAAACTGATGAATGGAATTATTGTAATGTAGGGCAAGTACACGCCAAATCAAGACTAAACTATCATCTTAACAATTCAGCCTTGCAACTTGCTTTGCCCAGGTAGGCTTTTGAGCTACAAATGTACTCCATCAGGACTAGAGATTTACATAAAATATTCAGGGTTGACCTGGTTTCAATGTTAGCCCTTTTTAAAACTTGTATGGCTAGGACTGGGAAGTGGAATTAGGTGACAGGACAACGGTGTTCTGGCTTTTATGTTTTAGGGCTGAGGTTTTTTCCCTTTAATAATTCTTAAAGTATACTTAATTTATTCTAAAATTATTTTAAAAAGGAAAGGGCTCTGGTTTTAGCAACACAAAAGCTAACCGAAGTGTAGTAGAGCAAAAACTGGGGCAATTCAGACAGATGTATTTTATTTCATGCCTCCTGAATTTAGGGTAGTACTGAATGAGAAAGACGCTTTCCAGTTTTGACTCTTCTCTTATTAAAAAAACAAACCTCTTTCCATCTTTGGAAGCATATCTTTTGCAATTTAGAACTTCATACTTAATTCCCTTTTTTTTTTTCCAACTATAAAATTATTGATGCACAGGAACTGATAATTTATGCTTTTCAAAACCACAGATTATTCATAAACTACAATGCAAGACCCAGGTAGAATTACACATGCTGATTTCTAGTGAAGTAGCTTGAAATAGCAGCACAAGTGGCAAAATAGCCACTACTAAGAATTACAGAATCCTTGGAAAGGACTCTTAAGATCATAAAGTCCAATCGTAAAATATACTACACTATACCCATATATACTCTACTATACCCGTTTTCTCAGCAGACAAATGAACTCATGCCTACTCACCACACAAAGCTATCTAATCTTAGTTTTGGTATCCAAGAGAGGTCTTTCAGAGTCACTTCGGTATCTCTGCAAGACATGACATCCTGCCATACAGCCACCAACACCCAAATATCAGACTGGCTATGGTTCATGTATCTGGGTTTTGCTTTTCTCATATTTCTAGTATAACTAAGATGGGAAAAGCAAAGACTCTACCAGACTTTGTCATAGCTGCGGTGACAAAAAGAATACTCTGGCAATGACTTACAAAATTTTGGTGCAGGACAAATGTTTCCAGTTGGGTTTGCCCTGGAATTCGTAACGTAAAGCTGACTGCCGGAACAGCTGGTGTGAACCTTCAGCCGCAATATTTTGCCTGATATAACTTAGAAACTTAAAGCCATCAAAACAAGACAGTGTTCCCTTACATCATCATCATAATAATATAATTTAAAAAAAAAAAAAAAAAAACACTAAACAACCCAGAAACAAAAAAAGCCCCAACAAACAAAGAAAAAACAAGAATCAGTAGAGGCAAATGACTTAATCAAAGGCTTACATTGAGAAACTGTGTATTATTGCCAGTAAAACAAAAGTGGTAATGTAAACACAAGTGCTAAAACTGCTGTAGCCTGCAACATCAAATTCACTGCAATTCTTAACCACGTCATAAGACTCTAAAGTAGGTCACAGCAAGCTTAAAGAAATTCGACAGAAAGCAAAGCCTAATAGTATGCAAATCACCTTCCCTGAAAAGTTGATACTTCTCCCCCCACCCTTGATTTTGACCAAGCCTCAACTACAAAAGGATCCGTTGTCTCTGCAAACAGAGGAGAATTTATGTACACACCTTTAAAAATAAGTATTACTGACAAACCATGTACTTTTAGACCACTTCTAATTGATCTAGAACTCTTTCAGTATTTATTTTTTCTTAAGTGGTGATTTACAGCTGCTCAGTATCTTAAGTGCTATGATTAGAAGGTATTAAAGAGACCAAATACATCATATAGAAATCCTAGTTCAAAATATACATAGATTTATAAACTTTTTTTTAATTATACTCTCAGAACTCAGGCTTAATGGAGAATTTAATCTAACTTTTGCACGGAAGTACTTTAGAACAACTTTCAATTAAATTATGTACGTGTGAAAGTTAAAGAGGAAAATACCACAGTTATTTCTTTGTGAGCAACATCTGTAGGTAAAATTTATGTCACCACGTTTATCTGAATGTTCAGCACATCCTGAAAATTGCGTTTATTGGTAAAACAAAGAAAAAAGGACCCAAGAATGACAAAAAGTCTGCAAAGTGCCTGGTTTCCTTACATTGCAAACTGTAACTATGACTTTTAGTACTTAATATGCTTAACACTTAGTAAGTTTAATAATTAAGTGAAATTTGTCTCTTCCCTATATTCAACAAGTTAACTTGAACATTTAGGATATTAGAACTTCAAAACAGTTTTGTTTTGTCCAAGGGAAGGCCAACACTTGAGGATAAAATTCTTCATTATAAGTAACCTCTTGTAAGCAGCTCCCAAATCACATTCTTAAATCTGAAAGGTATATTCCAATAGACAGTTGTTGCATCTAGAGATTTTGTTTCCAGCTCAATGTTTCAGATTTCACCCTGGGAATAGAGCATCACAATCCTGATATCATCAGTTAGAAGCAAGATGCTACTGCACTTGCTACTACTACACTCAACAACATAGCATGTTAATCTTATTCTAGATTATTATACCCAGGAAGTAATCCAGATAACTCCTGCCAAGCAGCTTTTATTTTTTTGTCTTCTTTCTTTACACCTTTTTTTAATAATAATATTTTCAGGCTTAAGTACTGCACACTTAGAATCATAGAATCATTATGGT
>NW_009626908.1:0-36819 GCF_000690535.1 Cariama cristata
AACGTGGCTTGAGGGGCAGTGTGGTTTCACATAGTAATTTCACGTAGTTATGTATAAACATATAACTACTCTGACAGATTTAAAACATCTGTGTTTCCCTGCATTTTTACACTCATTCATGCTGGGTGTGGGCAGAGGGAATGCTCCTTACCCTTCCTGCTTGGGGATGCATCAGGCTCGCTACCTGTGTACCCTTTGCCGCTTCCCCGATGGCAGAGCGAGAGGCTAGGTGGTTTATCCATGCAGCCAAAGGAAGAATATCCCATGATGAAGGCAGTTCCAAATACAAATCCAAAGGAAATCAGCCCAGCCACTTCCTAATACCTTGTCATGGCTTTCTACAGGGCCACTCACCAGCAGAGCATGTCCGCCTTCTTCCTTTATGCTGTCCTCTGCGGGGTAGAAGGGACATCAGCATTTTGTTCCACCTCTGTCTCAGGGACTGAAACATTGACCATTTTCCACCCTTTCCCCTAAAAGAAACCCTTACTTCCCCCCATTTCATTTTCCCCAGGTTATCCCTGACTTGAGGTTATCCCGGACAAGGGCCAGCAGCCTTTTCCCGCGCACACTTCTGGCTTCCAGGCAGGAGGCGAATGAGGCTTTGGGCCAGACCTCATGCCATGGGTGACATCCACAGCATCAGCCTTCGGTTGTGTGGCTCCTGCTGCTGCCCTCCCAGGTACCTCTGAGGTCTCTCCTTGCCGGAGCAGACAGGAAGAGAGCAGGAACATGCATTTTCCTTCCCGCTCTTCTTTCACTGACAAGGCTCTTTCAAGTGCCTCTCCAGTCATGGAGGGGACCCCACCAGCACACAGCTCGATGTTCCCCCTTCGGTGCTCAGACAAAACCCAGGCAGCTGCCTTGGCCGTGTTGTCGTGGACACTGGCATATGTTCAGCATTTGGAAATATGGTGAATGAATAGCATGAAGGAAATAGCAAAGTGTGTTTCCAAAATGGCAGCTGACTAGATTTTCATCTGCATTTTCCACACATTCTCCAAATATCCTGTAAAGGCTGCCTTTACCTAACATGCATAGGCACGGTTATTTGAATAATTGTCATTCACTGAATAATGTGCAAATATTATTCTCCTTAAACAAATGGACAGGTAATTGAGTCACTTTCATGTAGGACATTTCAAATTCTTGAGAAACCGCTACAAATGGTATTATACCGTGTCTTGTATAATGTGTGATCCTTCCACAGTCGTTAAAGCCTATTTTTACTTATGACAGATTTGGGATATGGCCATTGGCACACTTCGGTTTGCTTTTTGATAGCGTGACTTTTGGCCAGAATAAAAAGTGCTACTATCCTTCTGTAATTTAGAAAAATTGCCAGCATTCCTATCTGGAAAGGTATTGAAAATAGTTGTTCTTGCAGCCAACAGATTGGAAAGTTCTAGCCAATACAGACTTTTTTAACATCCATAAATACCTTATGACTTTATAAACAATGACAATTTCTAGATCTCACTGAGATTACAGGAACATGAGATACGAGGTGATGCCATGCAGTCATCTTGTACGCATATGATACGCTAGGACAGTAAGGTCTGCCCCAGAGGCATTGTCACCAGCCCAGGCTGACCTCAGGTGGCCACGGCTGCTCCCTGGGAGCTGGCCAGGTATCACTTCTGACAGCTTCTCAATACCTTTCTGCATTATGGGAGACAAGGCTGGAGGAAGGAGGATCTCTTTATGAGACACAGTGATGAGATAGTGGTATGCTACGAATACAATGTGTTTTGGAAATATAAAATGTTAGCTATTTAGACAAGCTACAGAAGTAATGACTACAGTAAAAAAAGTAGTAATCTGTATTTCCATAAATGTATAAAACGGTGCAGTTTAAATACAAATGAAGATCTGTTTGCTGATTGTGATTGTTCTATTATTTATGTTGAACAGAAAGGCATCATTAACAATCTAGGAACAGATGCACCCAGAGCAAAATCGTGCATATTTATAATAAGATTAACAAAATATCCGTTTACTCATAAATTAACATTACATCATAGAATGTGTTCACACAGTCTTGCCGGAGTGATGTTAAAATTCATCGTACACAGTGATACAAAATGGGTCAGCTACAGTCATCGATGTAGTATTTATCGTCTACCAGTATCTTCTTGTAATTTTGTGCTGCTGGAGAGACTACGGTAAAAGAGCAAAGCTGCCCCCCAGCAAAGAAAAAAGCCGTGTCACATTACGGAATTCATGCAGAACAATGAAAACTATGCTTGTGACAGAAGATGGGCTGTAGACCACTTAAGCAGTATCACAGAAAGCTGTATTTAGAAAGTAGAAAATGCTTCATACAGAAAAGGATGCAAATCCAGGTGTTTTGTGACTGACACTACAGAGTCATCTGCTGGGCTGGCAGTGACAGTGAGAAGAAAATTGCTTTGCAAAATGTACTCGAGGATGCATATATGAATTGTGCATTCACTTTCAGGAGAAAGGAACAGATATTGAAAGAGGACATATAGTTTAAAAGTTATGACAGAAAAGTCATCGATACACAGAGTGAAATTTCATCCATTTGACAAAATCACTAGCAGCATATCAATAAGATTTTATTTCTTTTTTTACAGCCATGACTTGAGAACAGTCTGCAGATATGTAAAAAGCTGCCACAAAGATGAAGGGAATAATTTCCACAAGGTAGAAGGCAAGCAACAGACTTAAATTATTGCAAGGAAAAGTATGGAAAACTTTCCAACAATAAGGAGCAGAGAACAAGATTGCCTGGGAAGAATATGCAGCCTCTACACCAGGTGTTTTTAAGAAGTTAAAGACATATGTACCAGGAGCAGAAAGCCAGAGCTGGGGAAGAAGGATGGATGAGGAGAGGTCCCTTCCAGTCCTATGATTCTATTATCATTTTTACACCTGAAATTATTGTTTTAGTGAAAACAGCTACGTAATGATGAGTCTAACGTCCCTAGTAGCAAATTTGCAACCTTTACGTGCACCACTAGATGACTGAAGGTCACAGCTGGTCACTGCTGTTGAACAGTTTGTGTGACCATGACAAAGGAGAATTTGGATCACAGCCAAATTCAAATGCATACCACACAGGCTGATTGCTCAGGCGTTTAGATGGCTGCAAAGTTTGTACACCCTTCCTATCGCTTGCAGATGCTGGAACTACACTGCTGGCTCTAAAGCCTTAATGGACAGCTCTCACATTATTAATGAAATGCTACTTGAAACCTGAGACAGTGAAAACCCAGGACAAGATGGCAACTGAACCATTCAGTCACCAGGACATCCCACTATGGCAATGGGAATCTGTACCAGAAAGATGGAGAGACACCGAATTTCACCTTTTAAAAGGAATACAGATTTAAGTGATTTCTTCCACTCAATAGAAAACCATGCAACTACTGCACAGCCAAATGCCATTATTAATAGTAGCAAATGCTGCTCTGCAGGAAAAGCTCCCATTGCAATCACTGGGTCATTCTCTTAGTAAAGGTACAGGATCAGGCCTTACTCACAGCCATAGAAGAGAAAAATGTTACTTTAATCATGCTTCAGGTACATGAAAAGTGACTCAAAGGGATTTTCACCCAGATAGTTGACAGAAGTTTTCAGTTCCTGCTCTAGTACTATAATACAAAAAACCACAGTGATTCAGTGAAGCAGTATTTTAACTAAATAATTAAGTGTCTGGGCTCCTCATTTAGAGGAGCTAAAGACATTAGGCAACAAGTGACTCCGCTGAACTTCACCCCACTGCATGGACAAGCTCCCAAGTGTTTTTGCATTTAGCTTGCCATCTATTCTTTATGTGACAGATCACTCCTGGAAGAGGAGACCAATCTCTTCTGAATGGTGTAAATCAACAGTGCATCTGCCAGCCTGTAGAGAAATCCTTTTGAGGAGCAGCATTTTCCCTTGCCTGACTTGAACCCGAGCTATCTCACAGTCTTACCAGGGTCAGATTAACTCTCCATATAGCTGGTTCAGAGGAAGCACAATATTTGTTTTGTCTGCTATGGGATAATGAACTGGGCCATTTCTCAGCTGGCATTTTGAATCCTCTGGAGAAGGAGGAATTCCCATGAGCTGACAGCTATGCAGTTGTTGGGAGACAAAGCCGTCAAAGGGTGATTCTTTAAAAGTCAGCTTTAGCAGCATTGTTGCCATGACACATGGCACCAAGGAGCCTGGACAACACGCAGAGGCGCGGGGCATTCCTCACATTTATAGTCTTCCCACGTGTTTTGTTACAAGAGGTTGCACTGGTACAACCAGGGTCAACTTTTGGATTCACTTGGCTGAGCAAACTGATTATTGGGGAGAGAGCTGCAGGACTCGGCTATTTACCTCCTGTGCTCCTATCTCCTCACCTTCACCATGCCTCATGTCCACTTCTGCCCTTCTTTCTCTGCAGGTGAAAATTTGCTTGTTGAATTTTAAAAAAAGCATGCGTTAGGTATCACCGGTTCACATGAGCACAACTAAAAAATGAGATTAGTACTCTGTGGAAATTTATGCTGAATTACAGTAGTTGACATCTCTCTTACAGAAAAGAATAGAAAGACACCATTTGTTTCCCTGATGGACATACTTCCCAGAAATATGCCAGAAATGCTACACCAGCCAGGGGAGAAGAGGAGACAGAGCTAGGACAAGCACTTTGTAAATTGGCCTTCTTGTGGCTGCCCTGGGAAAATTAGACAAGTCGACTTCTCCTGCTATCAGACAGCATTTTTAATAAAATATGCTATTTTCTCAGCTTGGCAAGAAAGCATCAGCTCCAGCAGTAGAAGGGGGGATGGCTCCTACCATCCACACTTACGCAGCTATTGTTCAGTGGGTCTCCTGAATCCAAACCCAGCTGCTGTGAGGTGCTGCAGGTGCTCCCGTGGGCAGCACAAAAAGGCTGCCTGAGGGAAGGGTGGGATAAAGCCTTTGGTAAATCATGGCTGCTAAACTGGGCTGCACTGATACAAGAGGAATAATGCACATGCTGCTTTTTTTCTCCCCTTCAAGTCTTCCACCAAAACTATACCTTTATTCCCTAAAAAAACAAAAGCTTAAAAATGCTGATTGATACAGGTTAATATTTTCCAAAGGACCCAAGCCCTTTGCAATGTAACTTGAGTTGCTTTTTAATGTTTATCCTAAGTCTCCATTTCCCTTTTCTATGGAGCCAGCTGACCAGTTGGCAGTACCCCGCAGGTGTGGCAGGCTGTCCTTCCCTTTCATTGCCTGAAAAGCCCTTGCAAGCTCAGCAGTAAGATGCAGTGACATTTGGCTGCAGCATTTCTTGCTTTTCTTAGTTTGTATTTCCCATTCCTTCCAGGAACCAGCTGCCTGAGAACGCATTCCCAGCCTTTCTTATCACTTAGGCATCTTTTGCCTTGGTTTGTACATGCTTGGTGCATTTTTGGTGTTGACTTGGTCAATTACTTGCAAATGTAACTATGAAACTGTATATTTTCATGACACTTGTTAAAGTAGAATTAGCTTTGGTATCCACAAGAAAAAGCGTATGGAGAGAGAGAGAGATACACACATCTATATATGTATAGGTATGTACACGAGTCAACAGTTTTCTGGTTTCCCTTGTGTGCCTGCAAAGGGCAAGCAGTTCTTTTGCCAGCTTCCTTGGCACTCAGATTAGTGCTAGAGACAAACAGATATTAATCACAAATCCAGCTAAGAATGTAAAAGATTTCCAATATGCTTTTTTACTGAGTTTATTAATATACTGTCCTAAGTGTCAGAGTTAAGAAGCTATAAAACATGAAAAAATAAACAAATTAGCTTCAGGCTAATGTATCCAGGCTGGTGGCAATAACTCTTGCTGTAATTCATCACAGAATAGGCATGAAATGATCTTTTCTTCCCCAAAGGGAAATGTTCAATAGCTGTTTGCCCGTCCATAGGAGAACAACGGGTAGGTGCTCCCACAGGAAGCAGGTAGTGCACAGGGAGTGACGCTGCTTGGAAAGCTTGAGGAGGCAGTGGATGATCTGTTTGGTCCGTTTGAACTTGTGCTGTTCCTTATCACTTAACCAAGAGGTTTCTGGATGCTTCCAACTCACCAGCTGAAAAAGAATGGAGAAATGGAGCAGTTAAGGTGTGGTTCAGAAAGGGACAGAAGTCCTACTCCCTACCATTTCCCTGACAAGTAGTGCCACCGCACACGGCAGGGACCGGGGACAGCACAGAGCGCGCTGCGTTCAGCAGATAAACCAGCAGGATGTGAGGCACCCTTGATACCACCTAAGATTTGATTCTGAGGGAACGCTGAGCTGAAGCATCTATGGGACTTCAAGGTCTGTTTTCCGAATGTCAATAAGAAGATCAGAGTGTCTCTCTGTGTATTTGGTGTTAGGATCTTGTACCCTTGTAGTGCAAAAGCTTTTCCTGATGTCCAATTTGAACCTCTCAAGGTGCAACTTCTGCCTGATTTATCCTCTGCATGTACTGAGAAGAATTTTTCTCCATTGTGTTTGTACCTGCCTTACAAGTACCCATAGGTTGCTACTAGTTCCTTCTTAGCCTTCTCTTTTCCAAACCAAACAAGCCTAGCTCTCTAAATCTCTCCTACCATGCCACGTGCTTCAGACCCCTAATTACCTTGGTATTCCTCTGCAGGGCAATCTCCAGTTTCTCAATCTCTCTTTTGACTGGGGAGCCCCAGACTGGACACAGTATTCCAGATACGGCCTCACCAGTATCAAGTAGAGGGGGATAATAATTTCGCTCAATTTACTGGCCATGATCCTCCTAGTGCAGCCCAATATACTGTTTGTATATTTGGAGACTGTGCACCTGGAGCCCACAGTAAGCCTCGGATCCTTTTCAGCAGGGCTCCTGGTCAGTTGGTTCCTATTTCGCATGGATCCACTCATTTGACAGTCTATGCAGTTCTCCTTGTTGACCTTCATGAAGCTGCTGTTAGCCCAGTGCTCAGGTTTCACAGGGTTCCTCTGAATTCTCCCACAGATCAGCACAACTCCAAATGAAGATTTGAACCTCAGCATATTTCAAACACAAAGAGCAAAAAGGTAGATCAAACTGAATTACTGCTGTTAAAAACAACAGCAACCTTCTATACACAATACAAACCTTCCTATCCCTTCACTTGATGAGCAGGAATTCTACCAAAAATCAGCTCCTTCCATTTAGTTCTATGGAAATCACATACCTGTTATTCAGCTCCAGGGAACTATGCCTAGTTACACCAGTAAAAGATCTCATTCACCTTTTCTCGTGTTGTCTTGAAACTGATGGTTACAACTCTTTTTTTCCCCTGAAATCCTGAGGACTTGTGATGACCTGTAAATTACTATTTGCTATGTGCTGCAGATATTCTGCACCGATGCTCACACTTCTGTCTGATCTGTTGATATTTCAAAATCTCTGTCCTTCTACATTTGATAGCAACTTAATATTTTGTGGAAATCCAATCGCTTTAATTTTAGGTAGACATACAAACACTGTCAGCCACATTATTGGAAAGGAATGAATGTTGTCTTCATAAACTGCTAGGAGAAGTCAGTTCACATAGTGAACAGGCTTGCCAATAGCTTTGCTGACCACGTAAATTCAGTTCTGTTCGAAATGTGTTTGTGAAATCAAGTGAAGAACACCAGTTACGCCTTTCACAATATAACTGCAAAGACAAAATCAGCACGGAAAGCAGATAGCTCTCATATTGATTTCTCTGAAAGCAGTAACAGAAAAGTGTATTTAATGCATTTTGGCAGTTCTACTCCTTACTGCTATAAATACATATAGACTAGTGCCTCAAAATACTCATATTCTTATTCCATTCAGGATCAGAGAAGAAATACCATATGGTAATGAGCACAGTAAGTGGGGATGGAAGAAATTTTATTGTGCATCTAGATAAAATATAATTATTTCATTATTACCATCATGGTTTTAGAGGATAGACAGATCTAAAGTATAATTACCTACTCACCTTAACAGATGCATCAATGGCAGGAACGGAACTATATACTTATTTATACATTTCAGTTACAAGTAATTTAAAAAAACTTTTTTAATAGGAGAGGGAAAAGCATTCTTTTAGTTATTTTTCACAAGAGAAAGACATATTTTTACAAATAACTAATGGTTTCAGGAACTTCCATTTATGGGTACTCACTGTTCTTTCAAGACCTGAAAGTCAAAGGCTTGAGGAAGCACCTCACAAAAAGCAATATCTGAAGTATCGTAAGTAGGGCACACCACACCATGAGTCAGTTCTCAAAACCTCTCCAGAAACAGTGAAGACGACAAGAACAGTGTCATGTGGGAAATATTTTGTTACAAACAGTAGAACTGCTCTGTGTATAAAATGAGACTATAATCCAACACTGAATAACAAAGGGGATATATCAATATCTGTTGCATTTTAACAGCTGTCTGAGGTACCAGATGACTTTTGCTATGTATATTGTCATCTCCTGATTAGAAAGATACATATATACACACACACAAAAGTAACGTAGCAGTGACATCATGATTTAAAAATACTCCAATAGCACAAGACGGAATTCAAGATCTAACTAACCAACAGAAAATGTATCATTTTCCTACTTTAAATTTGGCAAGTATGAATCTAAAACTTGCTTTTTTTATGTCTCCTATCTTATCCACATATAAGGTTTGCTTTCCACTACAGGCTATTTTAAAGTGATTAGTTATTAAAGTCAACAGGAAATAAATCAATGTTTCCAAAAGGGTCTGTTTGAATTTGGAAATTTTTTTATCCTACTGTATCAAGCTAAACCTTTCTTAAACAAAGACAAACAAAAAAATCAAGATCTGACTAGACAATGACCATATTAATATGTTAGGCATTTCTTTCCTAGTAAATCAGAAAAAGCCACTTTTAAAATATAAAACATATTAGACAATATTGCTTTTAGATGATTACTTTTTAGACTTTAGTCAAGTATTGCTTTCATTTTAATTTATAAGCCATCACTTAACTTTACCACACTTAGGCAATATATAGATATCTGGGGGCTGATTCCGCCCTATCATTGCTGTCAGTGCAGAGTCATTCTAGTAAACTCACTCCAGATCAAAACACGAGCAAAAGGAAAACCAGCCCTGTATGCATTTATGTTTCTTCCCATTTGGTTTACGAATACTTTTGCTAGAATTAGGTACATCTAACAATTTTTACTGTTGACCATTAACTATTGATTATTTTTGCTGTGTAGTGTCCAATGCCCCTGGGGCACTATATGATGGAATTTCCTACATGAGTAAGTTGCATCTGCTGAATATTACCATTTGACTAATTATCCATTCCTCCACAAAAGGGAATTTGTTATTCTAACCTTTATTTTTTTACTTTCAGAAAAACATACACACATGTCTACTCTGCACAGGCACACCAATCTCCATTACATGCACAATGTTAGATTGATTAGTTGTACAAAAATATGTTTGTGCCTAATGATGCTATTTGCATATTGTAACTCCCAGAAAGCATGGGTTTTTTTATAGCTTTGCAAAAGTAATTCTACCTCCTCTTTCTCTCTTCTCAACCTTTCCCCCCAAAATACCACTTAATTTTTTTTTTTTTCTAATTAAATTGCTACACTTTGTGTCTACATATGAGTTTTCTCATTGTGTCTCTGTTTCAAGATCATGACCTGCACCAGCTATGTGCCCCTGGAACAATGAAACTGTCAACAACAGGGCAAAAATGTGGCATTTAGCCCATGAAATTTGGAAGCTGCCCCCAAAAGAGATCGTGTCGACTATGGACATCTGTGTCTTCAAAGTGAAATGCAAAATCCACTACTTTGATCTACTCCTCTGCTCAGTAACACCACATTTATAAACAAACATGCATCATATAAAAAAACCCATTGCTTTGCTCCTGTTGAGCAGAGAGAGAAGAAGGCTCCTTCTGTGCCCATTTTATTTTTGGGAGGCAACTGGACGCTACAGCAAAGAGACGCTTTATATAAGGACCTAGAGATGTGGAGATTTTCCAAAACTAACAGCACATAGTGCACTAACAGTGTGGTGAGGCAGTTTTTACCATTAACGCCTTGCAATTCTAGCCACATATTCAACTGAACCCCCACCTGAAATCTGCCGATGAAAGCAGCTTTAGCTTGCACACAGCAGTGTCAGGGAATGAAGATACACATCAGGCTGATGAGCACTAAGAAGTAAATTGTTTGCCCAGATGGAAATCAATAGCTCTCTTCACTCTCTTCATTCTTTGGCAAGATCGGGAGCTTTGGATGGCAATTAAAGCTTAGCCAGCTGCCAAGTGTCCTAATTATACCCACAAGAAATCCCACATTTCTCCTTCTACCTGAAACATCTCTTGCACCACATTCATTAAGCTTGTTACAGTCAGGCCTCCTGCTGTTGCTAGCACTGATGTATTTTTTTAACAAAAAAAACACCCAAATCCTTGCTTGCGCCTGGCTCCACCAGTGAGCGATCCTCCCAAAGCCCCATGGATGCTCCACGATGGCCACCAGCCCCTGTGCCACACAGGGATTTTCACAAGACACTTCCAGGCAGTGTCTTCCCTCTTCCACTCCATTTTCACTGTTTTTCACCTCCCATTGAATTTTGCAGCCCTATCTGCCCTGCCCAGGGCATTTTCCATTAATTATTGCCCTCCTGCCTACTTGCTCATTGGCCACTTGTTTCTTTTACTTGCACCGAACTTCCCTGCATCCTCTCCAGCCATCACCCTGGCCGCTCAGGCTCTGCATTGCCGGCCGCGTTTGGAGCAGTATTTACAGACAGTGAGAAGCAGTACGGGCCGTGGCGGAGATGCAATGCCAACTAACGGCATGTGGGATCGTGCACGCAGACCACCCACCGGTGCCGCCTTTGAAAGCTCACCTGCACAAGCATGTAACCAGCTGTCTAGGCAGGGATGTCATCAGCTGCATACACCACTAAGCGCATTCAAAATGGAGCGGAGAGCGGTTTTATTTTGACATCCACAGACTTGTCTGATTCTCTTGGAAATGAAGCCCTGTCTTTCATGTATTTTGTCATGACAGTGTTCATCCATCCTTTGTGAACTGAGGCAGGTCTGGATTCTAAGAGGAAAGAGCAGATTTTACTTCCCTTGTAAGGAACAATATAGGAAAAATTTCTCATAGAACTTTATAACCTCTTTAATTTTCCTGGCAGATTTTTGGTGCTGTATAAATAAAAGTAACTAATGGACAGCTGAGCTTGAGCAGTGCAAAGAGTTTCCAGGAACTCCTCCTAATTGTCCTTGACCAAACTATGTGTTTTTTCAGAAGCCTTCAATAACTCAGGTTTGAATCTAATGCAATTAGTGAAGCTGTGCAAAGCATACTGAAGAAAAAAGCCACTAAAAGCTCAGGCCTCTTATTTTATCATCATGAATATCACTTTATTATGAATTAAATTGAGAAAACCCATTAAGTACCCCTGGATCCAAGAGTAAGGGCTCTAAAAAGCTCTAAAAAGACAAAGGTAAAATAGCATCCCACTTTGCCTGACAGCTCAAGACCGCAATGCCCAAAACACTGTGCTGTATAAATCACCTTGTGTTTGCACAAAATGGTTAGATTATCTTAATTAAGCCACAAGATTAGCTGAACAGGGTTCAACTATATTCACCAAAGAACAAATAAGCTATGGGATACATCAAGGGAGAAAAGAAAGCATAAGAGAGAATCTATCATTGCCCGTCAGCCATCTGTAACCTTCCAATTTACATGTGAACTTCTAAGGAGGAGGAAGGTTAAAAAGAGTATTATGAACATTAAAGAGTATTAACTTGTGTTATGCTGTTTTTTGGTCCCTTTAATAGAACTTTGACTCTCATTTATCCTCAGCCTCTGCTGCACTGCTCTGGAAGAGCAGAGAGGCCTTAAAGGCAGGTTTAAATTAATTTACACCACCAGAGAAGCACAAGGGCATGGGGCTTAGCTTAGAGCTAATGAAAATGATCTCTATTATCAGAGAAAGAAAAAATATTGAACAGCTGGTACTATTGTTAATGCAAGAAATAGTTAAAAATTTCACTTCATCTTGATGCATTATATTTTGCCAATAAATGCCATATTCATTCTCTTTTAATACAAATAATTCATATAGACATAAACTATTGCAAATAAAGCCTGATGGGAATTCTCCTTGAAGGAGAAAGAGACCATCTGTCCTTCATCAGCCAGGCACAAAAGGGATGCCTTGCTATTTTATAAAAGCTGCCAGTCAATTCTAGGTGTGGGATGGCAGCATGCCATCTCCCCCACTGGTGAAATGGTGTGTAATTTGCAGCACTGTGAACACGGTTTGTAATTATATTTGATAAGGCAGTATCTGTCTAGCTATGTCACAGCAAGACCAGTTTTCTTCTCCTATTTGCAATGATTTGTAAGCACAGCTGTCAGACAATATTCTGGTCTGGAAACCAGCTCCATAAAAATGATAGCTTATAACCTCTTCTGTACATGTTGGGTGCAATACTTGGTCATACTTGCTGACTATCGTGACAGATACTCTCCAAGACACAACGTAAGGTGGCCCCTCCTGGAGAGACCTTAATGACGGAATTTGAGGAGACAGATCCTAATCATAGCACAAGAGTACTTACTCTGTGATTCCCTGGGGTTTATTGTCATTAAGAAACCAGCAGCTGAAATGGCGGCTCAGCAAGGCCATCCTTGAATACTGATCCCATGGAAAGGCTGGATGATTGAAGATTAGCAACTATTTAATCCATTTTGGCCTGGAAAGAATTTATGAAGAATGAGAAGCTTGAATCAAAACTTCAGTAAGCCTGAAGCTATCCTGACATGTTTGTGAACGAAATTCCCTCCCGACACTTTTCCATTATTTCGGTTCTTGGATCATCATTCTTTGCATGCTGGGACCAACAATGCCTTTTATTGTAGCCTGCCCCATTTTCCTCTTGCACACAAAGGGAAAGCTCCCTTGGTGAATGCCAGAGGCAAATACTGCTTTCTCAAAAAGTTACATGGGAGAAGTATGCTTCAGCTTTTGTTTGCCTACTGTAATCTTCAGCCACACTGAGAGCAGGCTGAGTCATTCATAAATATGGCCTTTGGAATTTAAAGGTCAGCTATGCTTTTCATAATAAAAATCTGTTAACACAGAACCATCCCAGCAAACCCAAACATCAGTTTTAAGTAATGTATCACAAATGACCTGCCATGATAAACACTCCACCCATAAACTGCTACTCTGCAGTCTACAACAAGCAGTACCAAAACAGGAAAAAGTGATGGAGATAAGGTCTCGGAAAGGTCTAGGGAAATCTGTGATGTTTTTCACATACCATAGCTCGGTGAAGGAGTTTACAGAAACGCCTGACACAGCTGAATACGAGAATATAGACGTCTGAAACAGGAGGCCAGCTCAGGAAAGAAGAAGCGGCATGCAAAGGATCAGTTCACAAATGAGAAGCCTTGCAGGGATACGACAAGGGCCAGTTGTAAATAAGAGAATAACATTTAGGGCACAGAAAAGAAGCACAAGCTATTTTCCAAACATAATGAAAAATTCAGACTCTTTCAGGGGTTTAAGAGTATTTAAATGTAAATGAGCTTCCTTCACTCAACCCAGAATCAAGAGCTGCTTAGAAACTGTTGCATTATTTTCTGTTGAGTAATCATAACTTTTGAGCACCCAGAGTACCCTGGCAAAGAGCTGTGAGCATGCTATCTGGGTGTGCATGCGATTGTCTCCTATTAAATAGAGTGGATGTCTATTCTAAATGAGGAGGCACCTTCACAGCTGGGTTTTGTGTGCATCCGTTTAGTTGAGACCAATTCCCTTACACATGTGCCTGAACTCCAGCACTCACTGTAAACTTGTTATTTTTGTGAAAGTAAGTTAGAAATATGTCGAAAGAGTGGCATGGGGTTGCTTCCATTTGAAAGTCATAATATGTTTTAAAATTTATGACTGGATTTGGAGCTGATGATAGGCTATAGGACAGAAACCAAAGTCCACTAAGCTCACACAAGCGGTAGCGGGAAGCAGCTGTCCCCAGCCCCTCGCACCAGGCTCTGGCCGCAGCAGCAGCTGCCCCTGGGGCAGCCAGCTGCCCACATCCCTAATGGCCTCCTCCCACCCTGGCCAGAACCGGCAAGGACGCAGCTCAGTGCCAATTGTCACTGAGGTGTCTGTGTCTTGGAGGGTTTCCCAGTGAGATGGCAGGAGCGAGAGCAGGTAGGCAATGCTGAGCTGCACAGAGCACTCATGTATAACAGACCAAATCCTCACTTTCCTCCTAACCCCCTTCCTCCCTCCCCATTCATGTCAACAGTCTCACCAACTCTCCTTCCACTCAAGCACTCACAGGCCGATAACTTTTGACTCGTCCATTTCCTTACCCCTTCTGTCCTCCCAAAATGTGTCTAGGCTCTGGTATTTCTTTCTCTACAACTCTGCTGAGAAGTCTGGGCTGACCTGTTCATGACTGCAGCATGGCATCCCTCTTGCCACCCTGGCACTCAGCCACCCTGCCCCGCTGGCTTATAATGTGGCTTTTGAAGTTGCCCAACCCTGGGATCCCTCAACACCGTAGCTCCTCATGCGCCTTCACTAGGTTTGCGTTGCTCAGAGCAAGCCCAAAGCCGGTGGGAGCCGCCCTAGGTCCCTCTGGCCTCAGTATAAATGTTTTTACCATCTGCAGATCTACTCCTTGCTCCTCCTTTGAAAATCCAGCCCTGGCATCATCAGACTCCAATACCATCTCTTATATACACATCCCTGCTGCTCCTTTCAGGCTCACTCAGACTGATGTTTTCTTCTCCTTCTTCTGCACCACCTCTCCATAAGGAAACGTTTTGCTAATTCTGCTCACTTTACCACGTCTTGTCCTTTAAATCCCTCCTCAAACTTGCTCTTGCCAGCCTGCTCACAATGCAAACAAAGTAATGCCCGGTTATTTGCATTAGCTTCTCAAGAATTTATGTCACATTGCGATATAACTTAACCCTTCTCCTGGGTGCTTACAGGCAGGGCTGCCGAAGGAGCTGGCTGGGGGGACAGGACAGGACAGGTTCCTGCACACGTGGGAAGGCTGAGGAGGAACAGAACACTTCCCCCACCTGCCCTGCCCAGATGGTGGCCACTACAATCCCCGTCCAGAGCCGGTGCCCAGACCCCAAAACTGCTGTCTGTGGCTCTGGCCCCCGCGCTCCACTCCCACTTCTGTCGGAAACACGCAGCTCTTGGTCTTGCTTAAATCTGGATTATTAAGCTCTCTGGCCAGGAAACTTGTGCCAACTCCAAGAAGAGAATTTCTCTTAAAGCACCTAGCAAATTTCTGGGCGCTGCCAATTTACCAAAGGGACAAAGGGAAGGCCATTTCTATTTCCAAATAGTATGAAAATGAATGGATTTAGCAATATTTGTTTCTAGTATTTGATAAATGTTTACTCACGCTGATTAGGAACGACACTATTTCTATGCCCAGTTAATTCTGCAGAGTGTGATTAACAGTACGTATCATTTCAGCTGACTGGCTCTTGGACCTACTTAAAAAACCAGAGCTGGAAGCCTTCAAGTGAGCATGTGAAGATGGAAAATGATACAAGAAATTACACACATTTTAAAATATTTGGGCTACTGGATTTCTGTTGCAGATATCTAAATACTGAAATGCCTCACACCATACTGCTACCCTGTTTCTACATCCAAAAAGGCAGCACAGCTATTGTCACAGTTTCTGCATTTGAGACCTTGTTAAAGTTTGCTCTCGTAACCTCTGCAGGTTATAAAAAGGCCTATCCCTAGTGATGCCTGAGTGCAATTATGAGAGAAATGGTCATGAAGATGGAAAATGGGGAGGAAGTACCAGCAGAAGGAAGGTGAGCGAGGCCATGCGGCAAGAGTGCTCAGTGCCCACACAAGGCACACCACCGGGTAGCTCCGGCTGGGGTACTGTAAGCCAAGTATTACCTCAGTAATGAAGAACATGATGAGCATCCCAAGCAGGCAACAAATGAGCTGAAAATGGATAACAACAACTGGATACAAACAAAATTCATAAAAGCACTCTGTAAAGCTAAGCAGAGAGGTACTGACAGCATTCAGAGACCCCGTCTAGGCAACCTGACCCAGACTAGAAACTCCTCTGAGGGCACAGGTCTGTCTTTGTATTTTAATACACCAAAGAAAAACTCTGATTTAGGCAATCACCTAAGCGCATATGCTTGTATCCTCAAGCAGTATTTTAAACTTGCAAAGGAAGGGTGATAGCCCAAGGATGTCATTCCCCCCCGAGAAAAACGGAGCTTAGGGAGCGCGGATCACCTTTGTGCCTCGAGCCTACACAGCCCAGGGCGTCCAGGCTCCAGGGTGTGAACCAAGGGAGACTTTGCTAAGAAGAACTGAGAAGGAAGTTGAGGATAAAATAACAGGTGGAAGAAAACATGCTGGGACAGGGTGGGTATGTTTTGGATGCCAGTAGGAAGAGTGGGTTAGGGACGGGTACCTTCTCAAGCGTTAATATCTTTGCAAGAATCTGACCTGAAATGCAGAGTTCAGCCTTGCACTAATGCGTTTTCTGTGTGACCGGGTCTAGGGAGGAAAAAAACCCAAATCCATTTCTGCAATAGAGCCAGAGTCTTTAGCTGGGACAGCTTTCCCAGCCCTCCTGCCCGGTGTCCATGAGGTCACTTCACAGCTCGGCACATGGACGTACAGTATGGAATTTGTTTTTAGAAGTCAGATGTCAAAAGGCCACCTTTTTTTCCCTCCCAAAATGGAAAACTCCTTGTGCTGGAATCAAATAATTGAAAAGTTGTTGAAACAAGAGAGTAACAGTTAATCCTGCCCAAAGGGTAGTTCTAAATTCTCCCTGGAAAGGCTACTGCATGTGGGATTATATATAGTGGTTAACCAAATATTCAAGGGACATTAGTAATTACCATAACATCCCACCACTTACTCTGTCAAATGCACAATTTATGCAACAAGCCCACAACTTCAAAAGGAATTTGTTTACTTTAAAAATAGTTGGAAATACATTTCCAACCCACAGTTTTTTCCCCAATACCTTCCTGTCCCCACCTCAAAAAATGCCTGAAAGGCTTCTAGGTGTTCTAGGTGTTTTGTGCAAACACCTTCCCCAGTGTATGTTCCCTCAGTGCTGTTCATTTGTAACGCATGGCGTGCCAGGGCACACAGCTCCTTCATTTCCCCGCTCTCCCGGCAGAGCTGCGTGCTGGCTGCCAGCGTGAGATGGCTGCTGCCGACACCGGCCCCCAGGTCCAGAGCCCTCCTGCCACCCTGTGCGCCCACCGCGCGGGATACCCTGTCAGCCTTCACACTCATCGCAGCAGGGAAGAGGGTCACAAAGAAGGTTGCTGCACAGACATCAACCTTTCTGCTGCAATTTCTAAAAATCTAAGATCTATTAAAAATACACCTCTAGAAGCAGAAATAAATGAGGGACTTGTAGATGGGTGTCAGAGGCCAACAGTTCCCACCACTTTGCAACATCAGCACCATCACCCCGGGCACCAGAGCTGCACTGGGATGCGGGAGAGTTCACGCTCCTCTTAGCTGCTTTGCTCCTGACCCGAAACAAGCCGCAGCCCCATGGCCCCTGGGAGGGCAGCCCCTGCCCGTGGGGAGCAGCCAGCTCTTGCACCAGGAGCCAGCAGCTGTCAGTGGGAAACCTCCCAGCCCTTGTTGTTCCAGGCTGCACTGAGTCAGGACCCTAAAAATACAATCAGCTCGGTTCTAGCCCCTACGCTCTTTGATCTCCCGGCCCTAACGCTGTGCTGACCCATGGCTTCTGGGGCGCTTTGCCAGCCAGGCCAGTGGCCTGCCTAGACTTGTTGTAACCTGTAGCCTCGTCATTTCAGTGATGTGTCAAACCGTTAATTGAAAGCTTGCTCTTTAAATCTGATACATGTTTTGGTAACTTGCTTCTTTCTTACCTACACTCTGGGAGCACCAGATGCTTTTAGGGACAAGGGAACAGGATGGATCCCTAATAATGCCAGGTTTTTATAGCAGCACTTCAGTTTCTGATGGGATTTATTTAAGACTGTGGAATATTTATAGTTAAATGGAACCGAGCAATGGAATAAAAATAGACTTTATAAGTTAAGCTTATGCTATTAACTGACTCAGTACCAGTAACCAAGAAAGAGGTAGTGCTCGGTAATATAATTTTGCCCGATCAGTTCAGCTTAATAAACACCCTGAGCTGAACCTAACTGGTCTTCTGAGCTTGTGCTCACTGCCTTCAGCCGGACTTTGGTTCACAATCGCTGCCTTTCCCCCGTGCAGGCATGGAGCTCGCTGCTCTCGCAGCATGGCACGCTGGCTGGACAGGACCTCAGCAGCGCAGGAGGCAGCTCCTATGCCCGCACGCAGCCTGTGCCCGTCCCCCTGCCCCGTCCCTCGGCACAACATCACCTGCAGAGCTCTCCCGGCCACCTCTCTTCCACCCTGCTTTCTGCTTAGTTTTGCCTCTGACCTTGACAGCTTTGCATCTGAGCCTGTGTTGGCAGAGGCTCACTACTAAGCCTTACAAGGTTAGTTTAAAAAACTGATCTTGCAAAGATATGGGAACTGAAAGCCCCACTTCGTTCATATTTGTCTTCCCTTGGCTGTGTGCATGCCAAAGGGCTATCATCTTGCTTCCTGGCTGAAACAGAAATTCAGTAATGCATACTTGGGGAGTTCTGTCACTGCAGTAATCATTTAATAGTGACAAATAAGCCAGGGAATAAAACACACAGATGGAAAATGGTCATCCCCATCCATGGACACCTGCTCTGGGATGCAGTCTGTAATGATCTATATACACTTCAGAGACAAAATTACTTTACCACATGTTGGAGAGTATCTGTTCAGATCTGGGAATGAGTTACAGGAAAGACATAACGAGCACCAAAAATGGCATCAAATCAACAGTCTAAAAAGTACCTAGTTGTAGTTTTGAAAATAACAGATTATCTCATTCACAAAAAAGCTCCTGTATTGGGAAACAAAACAAGGGTAAAAATATCCCTTAAAGAAAACCAATACGAGCCCCAGCACTATTCACCCGCAGGACGAGTCACCGACACCATAAGCTTCCAGGGCTTTTTCAAATGTGGGTTACCGAACCTGATTCTGTTCAAAAGAGGCATTCCTCTGACTAGGAGCAAGGTGGAGCCTTCCATGCATTTCATTTCCAGGCTCAGGCCTTAAGGCATTTAAGCAGAAGTTAAGAATTTTAAAGATTTTTAAGGCTTCTGAAGCCCGTATTGAATGCGGAAAACCTACACGCTCAGTACTTCCAAAAGGCAAGGCCAATCTGATTCTATGCCTAAACAAGATTTTAGGAGCATAATGATACTGGCAAGTATCCCAGTCTGAGTATGATTTACAGTAAAAAAGAAGAACCTTTCCAAGAAGACCTTGTGCCTGTTCCCTCAGCAAAATTAGCTTTGTTTATTAGATTTTTTTCCAAGAAGTAGAGAAATGATGCAAAGAAAACATGCCTCTATTCAACAGCACTCTCCTAGCAAAAGTTTCCAGTCTCCATCCTTCTGCCAGAACGTATCTTCATTCCTGCATTTTGGAAGTATCTCAAAATGCAGATAGCCAGAGCACTCTTACGTAATAATGATGCGCTCTCATGCTATGAAATCATTATCTGGTAAAATTTCAGCTGTTTCAGTACGTGAGTATTTTAAGACTGGGATTGCTGGTCTTTATTTGCAGGAAGGCCAGATTTAGGTTTCCACAAACCGAGTAGAAAGAATTCTCTTTCCCAGCTCTACCCCTCCCCTCTTGGGTTTAAGGGGAAGCAGAGTAGATCCTAAACATCCATTCATTCATTACCCTGTCTTTCTGAGTGCATATAAATATGTTAAAATAGCTCACTAGCTCTCCCCTTCAGAAAAAAAGCCTAAGTAGATGACAGAATGTGACAATTAACTTGCTAAGACATCAATACTTTTGCACGAACAGAATAGATATTACTGCAGCTCTGGACTTTGAATTGAATCCTTGATGTCCAACGATGTGTTTGGAAAACTTAATAATGGGAAGGAAACAAAAGCAGATGTCAACATGGAAAGAAAATTGAAAGCAAGTGGGCTGAATTTTGGTGGCAAGTACATAAAACAAGTGAGAGCACACAGAATATATATAAAAGCCTTATTGCATGCTTTAACATCAATTATAAACCATCGTTCCAAAAATAACTTTCCCGGCAAAAATACATATCCACAGGAGGAACAGAAGACTGTTATATAAAGGGAATCGGGGTCAAAAAAGAAGGTCCAGGAACAGTGATCTATTCACAAACCCTGAATTACTTCACCTCTTTCATGGAAAAATACAGGGCAAGTGCAAGGCTTTCTCGCTTCATGTGGTTACAACTATAAATACATCTTCTGCTGACCTGCAGGTATTTACTGATGCCAGGCAGACTAAAGGGGAATTTGTGCCAGCCTTTTGCTCCTTTTTTTGATAACAGGTACATACCCACGGCCCATAGCCACAGCATGGTTCAAAAACTACTTTGGGACTCTTACCAGTGAGGAGGGCTATTTTTATAATCCACTTGTCTAGATCTGTGGGATTTTCCCCATTAGATAATTGCTATTTTAAGATGAACTTGTCAGCCAACATGAGCTAGAAAGATGAGATCCAAACTTTGCACTGTTTGTGTCACCATCTTGAGTCAGTAATTGGTAATGCTGTAAAACAACTCATTTCAGGCATTGGAGGCATGTTAGCAACCTTCAGCCAAACCAGCACTGTGAGTAGACCTGGCCCAAATGGGAAACCATTCAGCGTGTTTCAGATGCTGTCCACTGCTATTTGGCAGGGAAAACTAATTAACCCTGTATCAAGATGCAGACAATATGGCTTCTAACCCACCGCATCAGCCACAAGGTCATCACAAGCTTGGCGGCATACCATTTCACTTACCTTTGCTTGCGAGGAGTGTCCTGACAGACTAACGTCCCTGCTGCTGCGGGCCATTACTTGAGCTTTGAGCAATGCAGATTGTGAAAGAGTTCGGCTGTATGGGAAAGAAATTGTTATTTTTCTTCCTGCACAGAAAGGAATGGATTCAGCATGTGCCAGACTTGCCTCTTTTTCTTTTTTTTTTTGACAACTTGCAGCCCATTGTTTATCAAATGGCACCCTGAATCTTCTGCGTCATATTTTCTTTGACTTAAATACTTTTCTTTAACTAACACAATGTGTATGATGGTAAACAAACAAATAAATTTAAAAAAGCAGGACTTCTGTGGAAACAAAGTTTACCATTTCCCACACAGATTAGATGCTGATTTTCCTAATGAAATAAAACACTTGCATTTAATTCTGCCGCTCTGTACTCCAGATGAACTCAGAGCCTCACACTGGATCTTTTCAGTGTGACAGCTGGTTACAAACATGTTGTAATCACCTCACCTTCCGTTTCCATTTGGCTTCTGACCTTTTTTGTTTCCTCCAACTAGAACAAAACTGTTCCAAAAAATATCCATGTCACCCTTTTGGGGTGCTTTGGGGCAAGCCGATGCAGCCAAGGCAGACGACCGGTGTCCCTGGCCCATGCCGAGGTGATGCTCTACCGCACACATTCCTGTGCCAACACCAAGCGAGGAACCTGCCAGCAAGTCACTGGACACGAGAAGGTTTTGGCTGGACCCCAGGGCACTCCAGGATGGCAACTCCTGCAATTTGTTAATAGCTTGAATAATTTAGAGCAGTCTTAGCACTGCTCCAAATGACTCTGAGGCTGCTTAACCCTCCCTGCTGCACTGTTGTGGCTATCGAAACCCATCTCCTCAGCCCTCTCCATTCCAGCTGTTTTAATTCTTACCTTCAAACAGGGGAAGTAAACAAGAAATTCCATGTGTGGTTTGCAAGGGCAGCAGGAGAGCCCTGCGAGGGCCTGCCAAGGACAGGCAGCTACACAACGCCCTGCCGGCACCACCGCACCGCTGCCTTCTGTGCATCCCTCTCATTGCCCTCCACTTGTCCCCATTGGAAAAAGAAAATAAAAAAAATCAACCCCTAAAATCCCTATGTGTGAACTATCAGACTATCCCATGAGGTTTCAGATGGCTGCAGCCCTTCTAGGCTAACAGCTTTGCTGTAAAGGATTAATGCATCAAAGGGTTCAAATATTTATGAACACCATGGAATGAGGCCAGGAGACATGCAGAGGGTGCTAGAGCTGTTATACACTCATTTAGCATTTTTAAATGGTACCATCTTCTCCTAAAGACAATATAAATATTTTTTTTTAAAAAAAAAACAATACACTTTTGAGCTTACTTATAATTTTCTTCGGAGATTTTTTCTTCAGGCAGCCAGGTGATCCATACTTACAGAGGGTCTACAGTGTTTCTGCTTTGTTTTGTTTTGTTTTAAGCCAGCTACAGTTGTAAATAAGACCTCTGATGACTAAAATGGTGCAGGATCAATGTGTAAAGCTTTTTCAGCCTGTTTATTAGAACATCTGAGAAAGCGTGGTTCACTTTTTCCTCTGCACAGGCAAGTTTCCTCTGCCTCTGTGTACAGCAACAGAGGAGAGAAAAACACTGGGAAGGTGTTGGAAAATATGATAGTAAAACTGTAAACACTGACAGGTGGGCTCAGAGGAGGTAAATCTCTC
This sequence comes from Cariama cristata, assembly GCF_000690535.1. Lineage (NCBI taxonomy): Eukaryota > Metazoa > Chordata > Aves > Cariamiformes > Cariamidae > Cariama > Cariama cristata. The sequence continues at coordinate 22,631 of NW_009626908.1, forward strand.
CATTATTTTGTTTTTAATGGGCTAGATTTGACATTGAAGCCCTGCCTTCCCCTCCCATTTAAGAATGAGCCTCTTTACAGAGGCAAGAGGAAAGGATGCAGGGTGGGAGCATCGAAGGATAGCATTGGCATTTCACTCTAATTCCTCTGAGCTCTGCGGATTCTCTCCAGTCATCTTTTCTCATCTGCCTCCCAAACCCTCCCGTCCCCGGTGAGCATGAGGACCCCTCCTGCAAGCAGGGGTGAGCCAGCTCAGCCCTGGGATGAGCACAGGTTCATCCCCAAGAGCGGCTCAAACACCTTTTCCAGATGTGACGTTCCTGGGCTGCAGCTGGACACCGAGGTGCCGGCTGCCCGTTTCAGCTGGGCACAGGGCGCAATCTGGCAGCGAGGTGGCCGTCCAGAGAGGATGGCTCGGGCAGCGCCGGGAAGGACATCGATGGTGCCTCCACAGCAATAACCTGCCTTTTGGGGGATGCTGTGTTTATGGTGGCCGGCAGCTCCCCGCTGGCCAAGCCAGGGCTGTACCCACAGCCTCGCCATGCTCACCCACGCCGCCGGCAGCCGTGCAGGGCCACAGGCAAAATGAGTAGCACAGTTTCTTGCTAGGAACATTTGAAAGCAATTTTAGAGAAATGTATGACATTTGGAAAACTCTGTGTCACAGGGCTGTTGCATTTCTTGGGCAGGGGGAGAGATTGGAGGTGGAGGTGCAACACTACACAGGCAGGAGGAAAAGGCTTGGCAGTGCTTTCAGCTCCACAAAACCTGAACTGCTGCTAGCATGTACTGAACAGCAGCTGTCCAAGCATTCAGGTAATTCTTCTCTAGTGATGCTCTTGAACGGCTATTTTTTCCTTTAAACCACACGTTGTGCTGCACATGCTCTCCCAGGCACTGCATTACCACCTCTCATCGCTCCCCTCGGGACAGTGTGACGGAGTGGCCACAATCCCCTCGATGGGAACCCAACACCAACACCAGGCAGCCTCTCCCCTGCCCAGCCCTGCTGCCTCTTCTCCCGGTGCAAATGCACACCCTCCCTCCGAAAAGTTAACATCCCCCCAGCAGTTTCCCTGCATCACAAATAGGCTGCAAAGCTGCCAGCAAGGGAAGAGGAAAGGATGTCCCTTCGGACCCCCTGCCCCAGCCCCTCTTCTCTGGCAGTGAAAAGCAGGGCAGAACCTGTCCCTCGCCCGCGGTGGCAAAGTTTACAGCAAGAGCTCACCCAGGGGTGCTGGGAGGCATCGGGAGCGGATCCGGCCATGTCTCCATGCCCAGGCTGCATGGCCAAGCTAACCAGCTGCAGTGAGGAGGAACAAGGACTGTTCAGTGGTTTTGAAAGGGGAAATTCTTTTTCTGCCAGACCATCCCAGGCTTCCAGCACTCAGCACACCATCTGACCATGGGCTATGTTTAAAACACGCTCTCTGGCTCTTTCTCACTGGGGAGAGGATATGAATAACAAGCGGGTACAGCCCTCTTATAATGCCCCATTTTTCTGGTTAGTAAAGTCTCTGGCAAAAACATGAAGAAGACCCAGATGGATTTCAATGCACCAGCACACCAGACACAGGCTGGACGCCTGTATGATGATGGACAGCTGGACACCACCTCCTCTAGCAGTGCCTGGCCCGCGAAGCACCTCGACCTTGGGGAGGTAGAAAGGCAGGGTGACTCAGGGAAGACATCTGCCCAGTTTCCAGTAGCCATTCAACCAAACTGAACGCTTGGAAGTGCCAGTGGAGCCAGGAGCAAGTTGTGGGCAGTGGAACTAATGAGACCTCATTTCCTATGGATTTGTGTCTTGCGGTTGGACTTTCTGGTGTCTGAAGACCATACGAGTGCCAAGGAGGCACTTTCTGTGGTCAGGGTGTTCACGGCCTCTCCCTCTGGCTCCCCACCATGGATTCTTCCTCCAGCCCCCAACTGGAGCTGTGCTCAGGCCCCTGGCTCTCCTAGGACATCGGCAGGGCATCCCTCCTCCCCACGACTGCTCGCCTTCCTGGGCTCTGCCTCTGGCTTAACCTCTCCAAAACAGTTACCTTCTTCTCATTGTTGGCTGAAATTGATCCAATGGACTCAAAAATAAAGGGCAAGCTAGCAGGCAAAAGTGACTAAAAAAAAAATGCATTTAATAAGAAAGCCAGCATATCAACATTACAAAAAGATTATACTATAAAGCAAGAGCAGTCCTTAGTCTTGAGTCTAGCAGCCACAAACGAAAACTTTCTCAGGGCCAGGAGGCACTGGGCATGTACCACACACCTTCGAGCGCTGAGGACAGCAAGGAAGGGAGTGAGCCGTGACAGGGGCTCCCAGTTACCTTCTTGGGCATCAGCACCATCACCTCCCCGGCCCCCCCCGCTGTATCCTCGGCAAGCCCGGCAGTGCAGTCCCTGCTCTCCACCTCCTGCCATGGGCATGAGGATCAGCAAGCATCCCCACGGCCACACAGCCCTGCCACAGGTCACCCAGCACAGCAACAGAAGGGTAAGTGGAAAAAAGCTGGTAAACTCCTCCATTTGGTACACACAGCTCAGCAGGTACACATTGCATCTCCCGCATTAAAAGTGGATCTATTTTGCATATGTGTTTATCCTCAACGAGACCAATTATGTAGCACCGGCAAGGAAACACCTTTGAACTTCACTGACCTGCATGTGGTTCAGTGCCACAGATCAGCTATTGCTGCGATAAACACCACATGTATCTTTTGCAAGAGCAGTAATAGTACACGTTCCTCCACGAAGATACATGACAGAACAAATGGAACCAATCAAAGGCAAAACCAAGAGGCTACCCAGCCTAATTTACAATGTTGGAGGTATCATATGCCCTAAAGCTATATAATTTTTTAAAAAGACTGAAAACGAAGGCAAGCATGTTCTAGCAACCACAGAGTTTGCTGTCGCAAGCAGCGGCAGGACCACGGCACAGCTTCGAGCAGCCCATCACGGTGCCCATTAAAGGAAACCAACGCTTCTCCCTCCCGCACTCGGTGGCTGCAATAGGGGTGAAGAGCGAGGAAGACACAGGCTTCCTGCACGCGCACCGGGCACCAGCTGGCAGGGAAGATGGCCACCAGCCTGCTGGGCTGAGGGAGGGCAGCTTGGTCGCCCCAAAGAAGGGAAGGCTCCGGGGGACCCGAGAGCAGCCCCCGGCACGTCCGGGGTGGTTATCCAGAGCCACGCTGTTCACAGCGGTGCGCACAGGAGAGATGCTGGGCATAAATGGGAGTCAGAGAGGTTCAGACTGGGTTCTGAATTCCAGGCCAAGTCACCCAGTGATCTTCTGTTTTCCCTGTGCCTTGGCCTCCCATGTGTAAAATGCACAGGCACATACAGGTAGCATTTCCTGCTGGCAGTAGTTTCAGGAGCACACATGCACTAAGACTGTACGGCACAAGAGACCACAGAGGTTTAAAAATAAATACCTTTTGAAGACAATGAAGAATAAATACCCATCACATGAACAAGTGCAAAACTAGCTGGGAGGGTGTTGTCTCTGTGACAGGAATTCACTTTGCCGTCAAGCTGGTCTGTGGCAGAGCTGGCCAGCTGCAGGGTGTGCTCCGACAGCGCATCCCCTGCTGCAGGAGGTGACCAGGAGAGCGGGACACAGCCTCGGTCTGCATTTACAGCTTAGTCCCTGCATCCCACACCTTCTCTCTTTGCATGATAATCTGCTTCTCAAAATATTTTCCTTCCTAAAACTAACATGAAAATGACAGCAGAAGAAACCTAGCCTCAAACTGCTGTTTAAATAGCACTGAGTTACTAAAAAGCAAAGAAAAAAAAAAAAAAAGCAAGCTGAAGATGCTATCAGCTGGAATAGAAGAGATAGAAGAGAAGAGATTGACAGGCAGCAGGAGGCTTCCAGATATGCTGAAGGAAAGATGCCTCCCATTCATATCAACAGTAAAATGTCACTCAGCATCTAGATCAGGACCCCTCTGCACTGGAAATCAGCTTTCGGATGGGGGCCGGCCACTCTTTTGTATTGACTTGTCTGTGCCACAGTGACACTGCTGCCAACACTTGATTTATTTTGTCCATTTAGGAGACTTCTAGTTATCTCAATTATTTAACAATGTGTAAAATTACAAACATATTCAACTACAATATGTTCCTCTTGCGTAAACCTCTCCTCTTGGCCACATACATAATGAAAACCCTGTTGAGTCAGTAATAAAATCCAGAGAGCTTTCAAGTCTCAGAACTGAATGTTCAAATTTTGTAGCTCACTTCCTTTTCTAACCAGACAGCAGGGCTGCCAAGAGGATTTCTGGGCGTTCAGCCCCTTTTGATATACATATACACACATACACACACACAAATATATATATAGCACTCTACCAGGGCTGGCAGAGAGCAGGCACTAATTGTTTTTTAACGCAATTATGAACAAATGCATTTTAAAAAGAAATCAGAATACTACTTGTTTTCATCTGATGGAACAGACAGCTCAGACCTGGACAGGGAAAACGATCAGTTCCAACTCTGTCAATAAATAAATATTTGCATTTCACTCCAGCAGAGGAAAAATGCAGCACTGATTTTAGGAATCAACCTCAAAAATCCATGTGTGGAAATACCACGGTTCTTTATGCAAACGGACCAGTTGCACATGCAAATGCCTGATTTGCATGAATAACAGCGCTATATGCATGTCCAGGTCAGGCATATGATCTAGCACAACACATTTTTGGAGGCTAAGCCTCACTCCCATGAAGAGCAGAGCATCCTCATCCTGTGCTGAAGCCAAACAGTAATGAGTGGACTGGGCCAGTCACAACTGGGAAGACTTTGACAGCTAAATACGAGAGCCTTAAGATTATATAATACAGAACACTTGTGATTCCTGCCTAAAAGACTAAAAAGGTTCTAAATCCTTTGCGCTATTTATAGCAACAACCACCACAACAATTACATTTATTTCTCCTCAGAAATACTGTCTGATTTTGTATTTATACTGTAAGCAGCACATTAAAAAGGGGACCAAATAGATTTCACATATGTCAGTGCAATACAAGAGCAGGCAGCAGCCACGTGAAGGGAAGGACAAAGATTCAATGAGTTTCATATGGCATGGAAATACAAAGCGAAGTTCAAGTCTGAGATTTTTCCCACACTTCGGCTAAGTACATTACCAACAGTCACCGAGGTACTCGCTGCCATCATATGGAGCGGGACGATCCAGGGCAGGACACAGCATCCCCCCAACACACACAGGTACTTAGACTGGTGTGGGAACGAAGAACAACTGAATGTGAGATAAACTGGCAAATAAAGATCGGTTGAGGAATTAGACCCTGTGGCTCTTCACTTGACAGGCGGAGCGAGGTCATCCTAACCTACGGCACACTCTAAACTGGGCAATCTTTGCATCACTTTCATGATGAAATCTTTCCACTGTCAGTGGGCAATGAGTCAGAATAGGAGAGGGATGCTGTTTACTGAAAAGCTCTTGGAACTAGAGGGAGGCAAAGGGAAATACATAGGAGAGGCTAAGGATGGGTTCCAAAAACAAGATAAGAAAAATAAAACACAGACAAAACGTGGGAGTGAGGATGGAGGGGGAGGCAGAAATACCGAAGTAAAAGCAGAAGCAGAGACACGTGCTAGAACCACCCAGACAGAAAGCTGAATACAGGTAAGGAGTAGCAGAAGGAACAGCAGAAGGGTACAAATGGGAACGAGAGAGATGAGAAATGGGGGAACAAATGGCAGCGGGTTGCCAAGTTGTGCACTATCAATGTGCATGTGCCCTTTTTTAAAGTGAATGCATAGCCAAGATGACCCTAATATCATCCAGACAACAATGACCCTATCAGGACAGCTAGCTTGCACTGGCAGAGGGTATAAAATAAACATGTCTGAGTAGGGAGAGCCATGGCAGTGACCAAAGTGACTGGGAACAAAGGGAAGACCCATCGCCCCCACCGAAATGCCATTCCTCCCCCTGCGAGGGGTCAGCCTGTGCATTATAGCTGCTCTGCACGTGCTCTTGTCGTCCGTAAGCACCCATAGTGCTTTCACTCCCGCTTCAGGTCTCTGAATGCCTCCTAGTCCTTAGCACACCCTCCTGACATCCCCGTGAGTCAGGAAATACCATTTATCTTCTCTCTACAGAGGGGCATTGAAGCACACGGAGACGAATGATTTGTCCAAGACCACACTGGCAGGCTGTGGAAACCCAGAGCTTGAACCCAGCTCTCCCAAATCCCAGGACAGGACTGCAGCTGCTAATAAGAACGAAGAAAATTCAAAAAATGCAAATGAACCATCTTGAAAGTTTTATAAGTGAAACTCCTGCTGCAGGCATGAATGGAGGAAGTGCAGACTCCAACAGGCAAATTCTTTGCCACCCCATCTCCTGAGTCCCAGAAATCCTGTTGACCTGGGCTAATAAATTTTCCTGAGCCCTAGACGTTCTCTTGGCCCTCATCCCAAGCTCACATAAGAAGCTATTTCATAGGCAAGGTTCTTATTTACAGTTACTCAACTCCCATAATATTTTATCTGAGGTGGCATTTTTAACACTCCCCTCCCCAATACTGGATGAACTGTCTCTTTCTTTGCTTTATAGGTTTGCAACTAATCTAGTTAAAATCCCATAAATATTGGGATGTTTCTGTGCTCCCCATTCAGACAGGAGGCTAGCTGAGGAAAAAGTCCATTAGCATTAAAATGATGGTGACATCCAGACTGAAGCCGACAATTCATTCATTTTTTAAGTCTACTGTCATCACGCCAGCTGCCCTTCAGGAGCTGACTGTGCATCAACTGTGTAGCCTCCTAAACGCGCTGTACTCCGGCGAGGGTATCCTGCCACACAATCCACAGAGAGTCACAAGTCCTCGCCAGGTCGCACAGTGGGTTAATGTGCTGGTTTGCTACCCCTGGGAGACCTGTGCTGGAGCCTTCGTTTTACTGCAGACCCATATGCCACTAACAGGGAGAAGGAGGTCATAAATGCAGGGGAACGGGGCGCCGGGGAGCAGCCACGGCGGAGCAGGGAGCCTCAGGCCAGCACTGCTGCTGGAATCAATGAATCTCAGTTTGGGTTGAAGATGGCTGGGTTTGCTTCAGTCGGCGCTCGCAACTAGTGCACAGTAAAGAGGTGCGAGTGGACCATATTGAAACACGGCCTGTAGTTCAGCTTGCAAAGAAAGAGTTGCATTATTCTGCCACTTCTCCTGGATGCGCAATGGCCCCTTGTGCTCCTGTGGTAATACCAGTGCTCGGCATGGGAGCCCCCTTCTCACGGCTCTCCGTTCGCGATGCTCCCAGGTGCCGCGGGGTGATCTGTGCACAGTACTTGTCAGAAAAGGAGCTTCCAGAGAAGGAAGCTGCAGCCAGGGCTCACAGGCAAAGGCAGCCCAGCACCCCTGTGCTGGAAGGCCCCAGTAGGAAGAGGTGCCGAGCTGCTTTTACCAGGGTGATGCTGTCCTGCACTGAGAGGTACCCATGGGATGGCCCCATCCCCCTGTGTCACCTGCAGTCAGGGAAAGGTGTCCTCTGCAGGTGAGGCTGGGGACAGGGAAAGCAAAACAACTTCACCAGGACTCCTGGCTTTATTCACAAACTGAGATGAGTATTAAATTATGGCTATATATGGCTATATTTAATCACAGAGTGCTTAGTCAGCCCTAAATACAGACTTCTACTTCCTAATTCCACTTCTCTTCAACAGAAAACTTTCAAGAATCCCTTGTTAAAGATTAATCTTTTTTCTTTTTTTTCTAAAAAAAAATATCTTTTTTCTTTAAAAAAAGAGTTAAAAATCTACCAGCTGTTTAATCAGATTATTGAGATAAATTCACTTCTCATCCAAGGATAACTTCTGAGGAAGAGGCAGATGCAGTCACCCATTCCTTGCAAGCTCTCCAAAAACACAAATGTCAGTTGTTTCAGTTAATTAATGTGTGCTAATTAATTAATGCCATTAATTTTGACCAGGTAAATCAGCTTTAACATCAGTATAATCAGGATCAGAAGCTAGTGCTCAGATAAGACCTCGGCCAAGATCAAAGCTAACATGTAAAAATCTCCCTGAATGTGGAAGTAGATTTCCCACCATCCCCGTCAGCATCTTGCAGGGGTGGGAGGTGCGTGCATCCTATTGCATGGGGAGGGCTCCGCACATTTTGCTTTCCCCACAGCATCTGGTCCCTCTCACCTTTTAGGAACATGCCCACTGATAACATCCAGGCTCTCAGCCGTGGTCCCAAGCCCCAGTTCCCAGTCTGTGGAAAAGCACAGGGACTGCACGCTGGCCTGTGTCCCCACCTACCCACGCTTCCCCACGCACAGGGCTTGCTGCCCTGCTCTGCTCACTCCTGAACTCTTCGTTTCACACCTGACCTTCATCAGGGGCATTTCAGCAACAACCCTCTTCTGCAAGAACAGCTGCCACCTTGACAGTCCTGTTCACTGGCTACGTAAGCAAGGAAACGCTTCTTACCCCACATCCTCACTAACCACCATCTAGTCCTCTATTTTTGAAATATGTAAGGCCTGAGATGTAGAATTTGGGGTTTTACACCAGCTAATATTAATAGAAACATTCTCAGGATTTTTTTCCCCCAATGTAAATGGAACACTTTCTATTTTTTTTAAGCATGCCCCTGCGGTGCTTGCAGGCCAAACACTGCAGCATTGTGCCCGCCCGGGCAGCTCGCTATAAACACATCTGTCTAGCTGCTCTGTCAGGCCCACTGAGCTCTCTATAAACCAGGAAAAGTAAACCTGTACATTAAATATTTACCGTTTTCAGCGTGTATAATCTAGAAGTGTTTTTAGCAGCACAAGTAAGGCGCACTTTTAATCAATGATTTTTATTTTGACATGGCACTGTGAAACACTATATGGGTACATCCTGAAAGAGCCCACTCCTTGAAATCAGAGGCTCTCCTCTCACAACCGGTTACAAACATTACCGTATTATCACGCACTGCTCACCTGAAAGACCTATCCTATCTCCCATTTTTCTGCTCTAATCCCAAATTATCCTGTAAATCTAAAAATTGAACTCACGAGGAGTTTCAGAAGCAGCCCCCAGGCTAGGCAGTGAGAGAGGACAGTGACAAATATGTAGTCGACTGTGTACAAAAGGATACAGATGAGTGCAAAGAGTTAAAAGAATAACAACACAAAAGCGAACTTCTCTGCAAGTAAATAGCCGCCAGCCAGCACTAATTTTCTTTTATGATTGACAGAACAGCTAGCTTTTAATGCTTGCTCCATGCAAAAGAGTTCCTGCTTTCACCTCAACACTGACACTAGGAGTCATAATTTCTGTACAACAACAGGAAAAGAGACGTTAATGCAATCGTAAAAAAGTCTCCACACCAAAGTAGCCTGCTGATAGCCCTTGCTAACCTTTTACTTCCTGAGGACATCGGTCCCTGGGAAAACAGTGGGCAGCAGACAGGCTTCCTGGCTGACTCCGAGAGATGTCCTTCTCCCCGTGGGTCTGCGCAAGCTGCCCACTCCTGAACCCCTACTCCTGGCTGCACGATGGAGCCCACGCAAGGAGCCTTTCGCAGGGCAGCCCACCAGCTCTCACCAGCCTGCTCCCTCCAATTTTATTTTAGCCCCCAGCAGAGATAAGGTGAGGAACAGATTCTATTCACACAGTTCCTTCTTCACTCCCCTAGAAAAATCACCCCAACCAGCTCCACAGCACAAGACGTATCTTTCAGGTTTGGACACTAATCAAGTCCAGAGATGGTTTAGCACTTCTCCCTAATCGCAGGCACGTAACACTGGGATGGGCAGCTATTTGCACATTCTTGGACCGTAACTCTGTCTCCACAAACATTCTTAAAGTACATACATGATCTGTTGGCTGCCTGCAAGTCCTCCCTATCTGCAAGGATGACATCGTGTCTACTTATTTGTCTGCTGTTGATTTTTTCACTGTGCTATCACAGACTAGCAGTGAGGGGCATCAGCCAGAGAACAGCACAAGTAACTGATCTTCAGCAGCAAAGCAGCCCCGAAGAAGGTTGTGGCTGGCTTCCTTGCTTCGGTTAGCTCGTATGTGCCATAAAATGAGCATGCAGAACAGAAGAACGCAGCTAGCTGCCACTGCAAGATGCTCGCGTAACATATTGGTAGGCAAAGGGTAAGAGCCCAGATGGAACGGAATGGAAACGAACAGTAACGCAGCAAACGCAACTAAGGTCTCACCATGTTTTAATAAGCTTGTGTGCGTAGCAGAGAATGAGTAATGATTCTGGACAAAGCCAACAGGCACCTCAGTGGATTCTGAAATTAATCCTGTGACATTTCCAGCAGCTAGCCTGGAAAGTGCAGTAAGTGACAAAATTCACTGTGTGGCAGAGCACATTCAGCATCCTGCTAGATCAGGCCTCCCCTCCTATCTGCACACAAAGGAAAAAATATATTAATACATACTAATCTTTTTCAAGAAAATAGCTACAAAAACCTGTTCTTAAAATCAAAGGCTAGGCAAGTGCTTTGAATGTCTGTGTATCAGCAACAAGAAACCGTTCCATCAGTTCACGAACAGCAGGGACGGAGGGAAAGCATCAGAAGAAAGGCAGAGGGTTCCCCTAGATTTGACAGACTAACCTTAAGAAAATGTAGCATTATTAGCTATAATGAAAAAAAAACACCTTTGGGGAAAGAAAAGTTTGCCATGTATTTTAAATGTAGAAAAAGAAAACCAATGGAGCAAACCTGAACATACTGAAGAGAGCATATTCTGGGGCACACGGTCCCACAACACAGACAAAAGCAGGAGGCCGTCGTCTCAGAGGGGCAGTTAAGCTGCAGACGGAGGCACACAGCAGCTGACAGCCATTATGGACCGCAGCCTGGAAGTGTGCTTTGATCAAGGATTTCTCGGGCACAGCCCAATTGACTGCAATCAGGTTCAGCTAGCTCCAGTAACTCCTTGCGATCATAAGCAATTTTCTTTTGAGCTTGCTCATTTCGTCTTAACAGATGTCAGTTTGCATGCAGTGCTCCACTGGGAAATCTTGTACTCTGAGGACCAAAGTTTAAAGTTAAGAAGTTTCTACTGAGGTCCTTTGGGATGATTAACTCTCTGGGGTGGGATCTCTGTCTGGCACCTTCATCTCAGCCGACACTGGGAAAGAACCTGTGTATGCTCCTGATGCCTTAGCCTCCTTCATGAAACTCACGAGACACAGCTGTGAAATTTTTTTTCTAGAATATACGATGAGATTTCAGGCTATATGGCTATCATTTGCAAGCTACATCACTGAATGAGATGAAAACAATAGACATGACTAAGAAATCTATGTGCAGCCAGGTGCTAGCTAGGACCACCTGATTTTTAATTTTTTTTTTTTTTGGTGGCATGGAGAGCCAAAGCCCACAATAGTCTTTTCATTGCAAACTTCTGCTATAGGGATACGCTTCATGCAAACTGCATCTTCTGAATGTAGCCTAGTGTTGAAGTACACATGCATGAGAGTAGGTGAATATATATTAAGTAATCCACCTGTCTCACTGAGGAAACAGTAGTGGCTGGTACTAAAATAAAGTTAATGCTAGATCCTTGAACGACAGTGATGGAGGTATTTTGAGTCTCTGACTGAGCCGGAGGAACTAAGCAGGAGCTGGCTGTAACTGCTTTGCATTTCTGCATCCAGCCTGGGGTGAGAAAGCGGTGCAGCACGCCCTGCCAGTCAGCGGGTCCGTGGGGACACACCGACCGTCAGCAGGGATGCTTCTGGCCTCCGTTATGCTCCTACATCCCTTATGTCAGCGTAAGGTGTACCTGTATAGCGGTGCAGTTCACGCACTGAAGCAGCAATGAGCACAACTGAATACCACATCAAATTTTCCTTCCCCGTTTCCCCGCAGGGTTAGGAAGCTCACAAGTCCCCCTCCCACCTTCACCCAACAGGAACTTCTGCGACACCTTGACAGCAGCCGGAGGAAAACACAGAACAAAGTGCCTCTCAGTGCACAAATACCGCAAAGCAAAATCCCCCCAAATATGAGGAACCAGAGGCAAGGCACGGACTACACCAAAACGGACAGGCACGGGCATAGCTGAAGGGAGGGCAGTAGGGAAGAGGAAGAAAACAAATAGGAAATGCCATACTCAAAAGAATTCAGCATAAACTCTGAGCAAATCAAAGCAAGAAAAAAACCCCCACACTTGAATTTTAGCTGCTGAAGCCTTCTGGCTACTCGGCCGCTCTGCCTGTGCGTCGCTATGCTTAATTTGCCCCCCTGGACTTGCACCTCCTGTGAGTGACTGAGAGGAGCCATTGACTCCGGGAGGACTGATTTAGTGCAGCAGGAGCCAGCGGCCTGGCAGGGGCCGCGGGAGGGGCCCAGCCCGAGGTCGGTAAACACTAGAAGAGGGAAGGCCACAGGGAAAAAAGACTGGAATAGGGAAAAGGAGAAGAAAGAAGAGGAGAGACGGAAGAAACGTGCAGCAAAGGATGGGCAGAGGAAAAAGAGAATGAGAAAGGGGAAATTAAACATGGTACAAAAGAGGCGGGATGCTGGATTTAGCAAGATCTTTCTCCAGAATCCACACGGCTGTAAAGCTCTGGCGTGCTCTGGTTTGGTGCTGGATACTTACTGTCAGCGGGAGCACCAGCAGCCGGCAGGGCCTCTGTCCTCCACAGCGCTCCATGCTGCTCCGGGCCCCTACGCACGGCCACGAAAAACTGACGCTGGGTGGAAGGAAGACAAACCAGTTATTTTTTCTTGATTTGTTTCTCTGGAAAGTCCTTTCCCTGGAGAGAGACAGACCTGTGAAAATGACAGGATATACTCAGTAAGACCTGCTACCTAAGCCAACCATTTCAAATTCCTGCTTTGCATTAGCCAAGCTCCCAGCAGACTTCACCTGACAAACAGTGATTGCCTACGGCACAGAAAGTGAGGAGCCAGTAAAATACTCTCCATGACATAAAGCAGGGAGTATTTCCCAGTTCACTTAGGAAAACAAAGGTCTGGAACAGTACATTACACTGAACGAAATCTAAAAAAGGAAGACATTCCAAACTTTTTCCTGTTTCCTGATGTACATCCAGGAGATGTCGGCACAGCCTGGAAGGTAAACGGTTTGGGTCACAGTTTGTGACAGGGAAACATGTGCAGGGAAAGCCTACGAAAGGGTCACAGTCTAACCTGAACTCCAAAGAAACTCAACCCATCTCAACTGTAGTCAGCTACTTGAAATTCAGGACAGGTTTGTTAAAAGGTGCTTCAAAGCTTTCGAAGTGACCTTTTTTTGAGCAAATGCAGGTTCAGTTACAGTTTCCCATCAAAGTTGTGTGAATGTGTGGTAAGGCACGAAACCAAGTGAGAAAAGGCGCTATTCATTGACTTTTCCTGCGGCATTTGCTGAATGTTGTGAAAGTCATAGATCAAAGTAAAGCGCTTGGTGCGCGTCCTCAAATTAGATGTAATTAAATAAACAAGTGTTTGCACAAATCCCTGAAAAGCAAAACTGGCCAATTTAACCATGCATTGGTGCACCAGCTCTTTCTGCCTTTTCAAAATTTTTGAAAATTTTTCAAATTTTTCATTAATCAAGGTGTGTTGAATCACAAAGTTGTTCCTCCTGATCATGACGATGCTGTGTAAAGAGTTATCCTGGGAAAAAAGTACCAGTCAGACACTGCATCTAAAAGCCACCGTTAGAGTTTTAAAACTAAACTACCACAGAAAAAGCCACACACCTGAAAAAAAAAAAAAACACCAAGGGAAACCTGGTGTACCGGATAGCTCGAAGTCAGGAAACGGGACCAAGCCTCGCTCCTCCTCGTCACCAGCTGGGGCTCAGCCAAATCAGTAGGGATGGAAAGTCGTTACCACCATTACTGGCAACCATATAAGTTCGCCGGTGGTCTCTGTTGAATTAATGGATGCATAAAATACCTCCTGTCATCAGAAATAGCACTAAATAGTATATATTGGCAGTTTCAGGAGATAGCTGCGTGTAACTAAAGACTGAATTTCCCTTTCTGCTATTGTCTTTTCTGGTCAAATTTTGAGGCATATGGGTGATGAAGAAAACCACTGCTGCCTTCTGTAGAGCAAGTTCTGGGCAAAGAGGGCCTGGAGCTTTCATCCCATCACCTTTCCCGAACCACAAAACCACCACAAAGTAAAACATCAATCATCTGATTTACTTGAAAAAAAAAAAAAAAAGAAAAACACG
>NW_009626909.1:0-31603 GCF_000690535.1 Cariama cristata
TATTGTTTTATTAAAGTAGTTTTAACTTTTCAACCCGTAAGTCTCTCTTTCTTTTCTCCTTTCCTTCCTCTTCTGGGAAGGAAGGGGTTAATAGAGAGTGTCTGCCATCCCCTTTAAGTGCTAGCCCAGCCATAAACAGTGACAACAGCACAGCAAGAGCAACACCAGGACATTTCACCGAACACCTTAGTCAGTAAACGTGTTTATCGGTGAGGTGTTAGCTCAGTGGTTTAAGTGTCCTTAAAATAAATTAACATGGATTAGCTGCTGTAAAGCAAAAGAGACTTGAGTTTGTTTTCCACCACTGTGGCTCTTCAGAAGTGCCATTGCCCATTTTTGTTTCCCTGCAGGCTGTGCCTTACTACCAGTGATTTAATTATTTACTTATTTTGGGCCAGTTCAAAGAGATGAAGGCATGGTCATGCATTTCAGTGAATTCCCAAAGAGACTAAAGGCTTGAACTCAAATGCTTCTGGCAATGCACAAAGCTTGGTCTGCTAGGTTCACGGACAGCGCATTTCTGACAGTCATTCTGTACCTGACCTCTATCTGACTTGCAGAGAGAAAAGTTTGCTGGATTACACGTTTGACCTGGCAAAACTACATAGCTGCCTTCTCTGTGGAAGACACTAGAAGTGATAGACAGTTTTTCAAGCGCTGTTTAACCCGCTCTGCAACCAGAAACACCTTAGAGACTTCTTCCTCCCTTTACTATGTCATGTCCCTGCAAGGTAAGACATGGCGCTCAATTATTTTACATATCCTGGATATTGCTAATGAAGACTTTTGCCCCAGTAGTAAGTATTTTTGCTCTAGCATTTTTCTGAACAGGCTTTTAGGTTTAGAATAGTTATTTTTGTCAGTTTTAGAATCTAGGTTTCTGGGTTTAGAATGTTTCTTCCAGGCTATATACACACGAATGAACAAATAAATTATGTTCTCCTGCTTTACACTGAATTTAGAGATTTTGTCATGGAGCACTAGTAACTGCATTTTTCTCTTCCTTTTAAAGTGTCTGGTTATTCAGTATGATGAAGTAAGAAACTGAAGAATGTAACCAAAATTATATAAATTATTCTCAAGATTATGAGATAGTTGTCCTAAAAGCAACATTAAGATTAATGTTATCATGAACACATTTTCTCAGCTGTGTCTTTTTGCATTAGTGTTTAACTTTATGGCTTAGAGATATCTGTATTTTAACATACAGTAGACATGAAGTGACACTAAGTCTTCTGTCTAGACTTTCATTAAGGAGAAAGACTCTGCATAAACTGCAAATATATGGAAGTGACAGCCGTTGCACATAGTCTACAGTCAAAAAAATGTTGTAGATGAGAACAGTGTGGGACAGAGTTCCAACGATCATTCATTCTTCAGGGACTTTCTGGGTTATGAACCAAAAATAAATCAAATGAGGTGTCCCAAATACAAGTTTGGTAGATTTGAATAAATTTTGAGATGTAGCTGCCTCCAGAAATATCTCCATTGATGACAAATGGCTGGCTGAGATTAGAAGCACACTGTAAAAAACCTGACATTAGGGAAACTAATTTCCTACCCAGGATATCCAAACCAGGGTAGAAGGTTTCTATCCTTTGCTCTGGGACATGCCTCTTGTCTTATAGGACCTTTTTCCCACCGACATTGAGATGATTTGACCAGCCAGATCAAAGAGGCTCTGTGTGCCTGACACCACACTATGCTGTTTTGGGCACTGAAGCCTTTTGAGATCATAATGAAATCAAAGCCATTTTGTTCACTGGAAGGATCTTGTGGATTCTCATTAACTGCCTCAAGGCAAAGTCTGCCCACGTGGCCTAAAGCATCTTCAAAACCTAGCATAGATGACTTTGCATTAAAATGGTTGAGGAGCAATGACACAGCGACTTCCAGCCGTTCATCCATGAAACTGGTGGCCTCCAGAAGAGGAGGTGTCACCAGTACCTATCAGGGTAGGAGCATCTTGAACTGCTCCAGCATCTCTATAGATTTTGTGTCACCACATGTGTAGTCTTCCAGGGTTAAGTAACTCTGTACTCCTATGAGGTCATTAAGCATGTCATGTTTGCTCCTGTCTACTTCTTGCATTGAAATACATTATGTGTTGCAAACCCAAAGCAACAAGAAACTGAACACTAAAATCTCCCAGGCATTTAAGTGTTGCATTGACCTGGGATTCCTACCCTTTTTTCATCAGAGTGAGCACCACGTGGAAGTCACCCTGGCTTTTCAAGCACCTGAGAACTGGTGCTGTGCTTTCCTGTAAGCCTTTACCTTCAAATCCCAAAGGTGTGATGCATCACGACCATAGGTACAAACTGTTTGCTGGCTCAGACCTGGGGAGTAGCTGCCAATGTTTATCAACAGCCTCTCTGGGCGCACTCAAACGAAAACAACAGCCTTTCCCTCAAATCTACTTGCACATTCACAGGGATTTGGAGCAGGATGAATGAAACCTCAGAGAGGGACCGTTTGTTTTTTGCTTCATAGGACTGGTGCCTCTAAAACCCTAGGCTGTGCGGATCCCAACAGATCACATCTATGCTCCCCAAGGGATTTGTGGGAATAGAAAAATGTCCCAGAAATGCAAACACTGATCCAAGAACACACGTCTCCTGGGGATATGGTCTCCTTACATGCATGAGGAAGATGTTTTTGAAAACGAACCCACAGTCACACAAAGGGGAATTTGTATCAGTCACTGCGTATGCTTGGAAGGGGTTTTGGACATCTTGTTATCATAACAAACCCGTTTACAGAAAGAATTAACACCTTCTCACACCTGCCTGCATGCGAGAGGAGTGCATTCTTGCTGGTCTGTCCACAACTGCATGTATTATATGATGTCTCAGGGACTGTTCCAACCCTGATTCTCTCTGAGTCTATGATGATTGCTAAACCCTCACAGAATTGTCTAGCATTGCCCAGGGAGAGGCCATGATCTCATGGTTGGCACACGTCAGAGCCCGTTTTACATCAGGGATAGCTCAAGCAGAGCTGTTGTGCTGCCCAGGAAGGATTCATGAGATGCATGGAGGAAGTACGTAAGAATTGATCATTCAGTGCCTAACCCAAAATGAGAGCTAGAGGTCATCAAATCAAGGTAGCAGAAGGCAAAATCAAGGTAAAGAAACGGAGATGTTTCTTCACAGAGATGAACATACACAGAATTAGGCTGTGAAACTCCTGCCATAGGATGCCGTGAGTTTGTAGGGGAAGGATGGACAAGTTCAGAGAAGAGAAATCCATAGAGCATTGTTAAATATGTAAAAAACGGCATTAGGTGAACAAAGTCCCTTGGTTGAAAATGGCTAGATATTGGAAAATGCCATGTTCTGTTCTTGTGCTCTTTCCTAGGAAGCTAGTTTTGGCCCCTGTCAGAGACATGGCTGGACAGACACACTTGTTCTTACAATCCAGTGGACTGATGTATGGCTGCAGCAAGGGAGACAAACCTCGTTATGCGTCCATGAGCACAGAGCTGTGTATCAGGCCAAACACAGCGGCACTGTGCATGCTCATCCGCAGACGTTGCATGTGAGGGTGGATCCCTTCACACCCAGCAGACCATGGCATAACACCTCCTACACAGCTTTCCTACAGCAAAGGTCATGCTACCAAGACAGTGGCTCACTGAACCAAACACAAAGTCTTATATTTGGGGCCAATTGAGAGGTTTTCACCTTTTTCTTTAGCAGAAAAAGAACTGCCACCCAAGACCTGCTGGGCTTCCAGGGCTAAGAAGTCAGTACCTGCTCTCCTACAGCTGATTCCCTGTTTTACCCCCCACACATCCACTGGATGGCTATTAAAGGGGTCAGATAGTGGTGGTGGGGCAGGAAACACCATGGAAGAACCCTGCAGGTAGCCAGCATGACATAATGAGCAATAGCTTAATTGCATGACAATATATCCTGAGGTATAGGGAGGTCATGCACGTTACTCTTTCTCATGTGGAGCTACTCAGTGCCCCTGGAGATGCCCATTTCTTGGTCAAGTGAAGTCCTTCCCCAGTTAAAATGTCCTTGGGGACTTAATGAACTGTAAGGATGAACTCCTGTAGTGCAAAGACTGGATCCAAGAAGGGGCTAGAAATTCCTGTGGTGAACTTGTGACTATGCACAAGACCTTCAACCTACACAAAATCTGTCTTGATTATCATGCAAGAGAAAATTTCCATGCACAGGTGAAGCCCTACCCTTGAACTATCCTCACATAGAGGCTTTTTTTGCTGCATTTCCCTTTAATGCAATCAACTGGAAAGAAGGAACACAACATAGAGCAAGCAAGATATTTTAAGCCCTCTGCTGTGTTTTGGTTCTGTCCTCAGAAGAAGTAGTAATCAAGAGCATGAGTAACTTGATCATTTCTTTTCCCATGAGCTTACATGAATATTTTGGTACCAGTTTTGATCTGATTCAGCTCTAGCCCTCCTCCTCACACCACACAGTTTTGAACCGAATGTTGAAAAAAACCGAGGACCCAATGTGCAGCTGACTACCAGGGTGAAGCCATGAAGTTCAGATCTTGACCGAGATTTCCTCCATGCTGAGGTGTGCAGACAGCTACTCTGGTGAGAGAGCAAGCTTTGAAGGTCAGACGCATACCCAAATGTGGGAAGGCTGCTGAAGATCCATTTTGAAGATTTCAAGCAGTAAGTGAAGTAACATGTTTTTTTCTTTTTTTTTCTTTTTTTTTTTTTTTTCAAAGAACCAGACTTATATCAGCACCATATCAGATTCACTTGAAATTCCTGGATTTTAACATTTTTAGGTTTCAGGTTGCCTCTTCTGTCTGTGCAACAGTCTCAGCAGTGGTTAAATTTAGATGATTACACTGAATATTGCAACATAGCTCAGGTTTGGAAACCTCAGGCTTTTCACTGCAGTTTCAGACCTGACATAGTCCAATCCCTTCCTAATTAGCCCTGACAGCAGAAAGGGCCCTACAGCATTCAGCTATCTCAGAGTCATTATGAAATTAGCAGGGTGCCTGATTTTGCTTTGAAGTCAGTGAAGTATATCCGATGCAAAGGTTGAGACATGGCATGAGGCCACACACTCTTAATATCTGTAAAATGATCCAATAATGAAAAGATTTTTATAAGCACAAAATGTTGGCAGAAGTCAAAGATACCGAAATGATACCGGAAAGGGAGCAACAGCCATAATGAGATCATAAAGACTCATATCTCGATCCCAAAGGATCCCATTAAGAACTGTTCGTTATAGGATTTATCTCGCCTTATTTAACCTGTCTAAAAGTTTAATGCTTGCTCTAAGGCAGGTATCACATCCTGGACATGCATAACACAAATGTTCCTTTAAAAGATTTTGGCCTGACTCACTAAAAACTACTGTTCCCATTAACATCACTATAAGCCCAGTGTTCACACACGGGTTTCAGACTTCGGCACCACAAAGGAGAACATAGCTTGTGAATTTTGCAAGCTACTTAGCAGCTTTTTGGCATGTATCTAAGTCTAGCAAAAAGACTTGGAAAAGAAATGGCACTGCCTGTCCTCCTTGCAGCAGAAAAAATAATATTATTAAACATTCTGGTTTTCAGGTTCCAAGGGCAAACGTTACACACAACAGCACAAGAAGAAAACCCGTTTTCAGTGAAGCCTGTATGGTAAGCCTGTTGCAAAGCTCCTGGCTCCTCTCCCAGCACTTTTTTCTTCCCACTGCTGCATTGAGTTATATTTCTTTGGGTCGGTCAAATCACTCACGCCAGGGTCAGCTCAGATCAAGCATTCTTCACCTCGGCTTACCCTGGGAGCAGCTGAAATGTTTGGCAACCTGTGTCCTTGGAGTGGAGGAGTAAGAACCGCTCCTGCAGCACCAAGTATTTTGAAGGAGTTGCAAAGCAAGGCAATGTTCAGTCGAGAAATTTACCCCATACTTGCAGAAAGCACACATCTGTCTTGTGGCCATACAGCTTCATGTTCATCTATCTATGGAAAAGGTTCTGGTAGAGATAGATCAATAGGTCTCACTTTTGCTTCTTCCTGCAAATTTTCTGAGGTAGTGTCTTAGAAACCTGAATGGCAACAGTCTGTGATCCAGCCCCACTGTTGAGCTGAATGTCTTCTTTCTGCGTGCGTGGGTTGTAAGAATAAATAAGGGAGATGATGAAGAAAAAGAACAAGATTTAAAGCCCAGGTCCATTTACTCGAGATGTCTGAAATCAAGTCATGGAAGTCAGTGGCAGACAGCATAGCTCAGGCAGGCTGGGATTACAGAGGATGGCTTCAGTCTCAGGGTTAGCCTGGTTGGGTGTGTCAGGAAAACACTGCGACACCCCAAAATACAAATGCGTCTCCTGGATCTCATAGCATCCTTTTGCATGTCTTCCAAGTGGATGAAATTTGTCTCCAAAGGACCATCGATGTATGTGTCCACAGGTCAGTGTCTGAGTTCCCATTAACGATCAACACTTCTGCTTAACCAGAGCGGTCTGGGACCATTTCGGGTGCTCAGGTACCTGCAGGGGGACAGCAAATGTGACACAGAGCACATATGTGTCATAGGAGCAGAGTGGCCCTAAGCTATCTCTAATGGCAGTAAACACTGTGTGGGCTACTGAACTGTCCCTGGCATCCCCAGCCCCATCCACGTCGGTGAGTGCTCAGCTGCATTGCCTCAGGAGAGGCACCAGGTACTGCTGGAGAGGCTCCAGGACAGCTGAGATATCTGAGCAGCACTGAAAGGTATGAAGGACACCTTCCGAGACTGAAGGTGTGGATGTCAAGAGAGGGTAGAAGGGAATCGTCCTCTGATACGAGCCAGGCTTTCCTGCCGTTCCTGGAAGGGATGTCCTGCTGCCACCCTGGGCCTCATGGGCCATTGGTCTGCCTTGTAAGGCATTTCTTATCATCTTCAAAGTTATCCAAAATCTATTGTTTTATACCAGGCTGATATTTGCAGTGTGTCTCCCACCACTTTCCAAAATGCAGGAAATGGCTTTGGGATAGTTTCTTCTCTCTGTTGATGCAGAGAAATTTGTTGACATCGTGAGGATTTCATGGGTGAGAGGGGAGACAACGCCTCACTTGGAGGAATGCAAGTGGGGTCACGTTTATCATTTAAAGATAAAGCCTAACATCAAATTGCTACTAATTTAAATGAAGAGGACAACCATGTCCCAATCGTATTTCCATTTGAGGACAGATCTGACAGGGACATCACTGAGCCTCTGGCCACAACAAAATGTTTATTTCTTGTCTACCAAGTAAATTCACTCGATTTTTTTTTTTTCCTAACGACTTTTTTAAAGGTTCATCTGTTTGGCCAGCCCCACTCCCTCAGTCCCCTAGCAGCTCGGTGAACCTGCAGGACTGAGAGAGCCAATGCTCAGGGTTTCCTAACCTCTTCCACAGAAATTTAATTTGTAAGAATAATCCTGCACTCCCAGGACTTCTCACTTGCCACTGGGTATTAATGATGAGAGTTGCCTGGTGAGTGACACTCGGAGGAATTCAGGTCCTCGCTGGCATAGAGTGAAATCATGAAGTCCCTGGCGGGATTCGTATTTTCCTTTTCCTTTCTAGCCCTGTTCCAAGAAAAATGAAATGCATTGGTTTCACCTTAGGCTGTGGTGATATTAAAAACCTATTACCTTTTCACTGAAAGTCAGGGCCCATTCACATGGCTGCTAGTAACGGTCAGGGCAGAAGCAACAGGCAAGTCAGGATTCCCAGACAGACTTGGCAAATTAACTCATGTGATGAATTTATTTGCCAATGAAAATGACCAGTAGCTGACAGAAAACATTTGCCAACCTGAGCTGTATTCATGAAATCGGTCAGTTCAGAAAAACAAGTGGGAGAAGAACTCAGATGTGAGGAAACATCTTCTCCTGCTCTCACCGAAATGAAATAAGTGGGTTATCATTTTCAAATTCTTACACCAGAGGTGGCAAATCATTTTGTTCAAAAGGAAAAGCAAAGAAACGGAAAGTTGTGCCAATTCAAAACAGAACTTTAGGTGAGTTGAGGTTGGGAGAGAAGTAGAAATGTTTTCATTTTTAATAAACAGAACATACTCTCGTTTTTAATTTTCTGAGCAGTGATTTGGACAGCCCTGCTCTGCTCTGGGGATCCCAAGACTCTGTTTTTGCCATGAAAACATTTGGACTACCATTTGCAAACTTGGATAAAAAAAATCCTGGACCTTCCAAGGGTACCTATGCCCTGGCATACTCAAGTGCCAAGCCAAGGACAAGCAGAGCCCTCACACACATTTCTCCACCTAAATGCCTCGCTCAGGCACTTGGATTTCCATGAGGACACCCATGCGTGTGAACCGGTCAGCTGCACTCCGAGCAGATACCCGTTATGGGCACCCAAAGGAGCAGGAGGTGCTTGAGCTCAGTACAGCTGATGGGCAACCCCAGGCATGAGTGGACAGGAGCACACCTCCAGCGACCCCCTCTCTACCTGGGTTGACCAAAGCTAAGCACTGAGGCCACCTTTCCAAGACGGTTGAATCCAGTTTTGCAGCCCAATGAATGCCTAAGGAAATCCAGGAACAAAACCCACTGTATTTTTATCACTTTTTCCTCTGATACCGTCTCCAGTTGGCAGAACGTTATTTGCTTCCACATTTCCCTGTCACTGCAAGGTGGGATATGTTTGTTTCTCTGCCAAATGCACCAGGTATTCCCAAGTACGAGGAACTTTATGTGCCCTGAAATGTCCCCAAAGCAGCCAGGTACAAGGCATTTATTCCCACTAATAATTCAGTTACACGGAGGAACATGGGACTTGTTTGGTTGCCAAAGATTACAGGTGCGTTGGGTTAAAAGGCATCTGCTTAGCGAAGCCCAGACAGACAGAAACAACCTGATGTGCTTCTAGATGTTTTAGGTGAACAAAGTTTAAAAAATGATCCTTTTTTAAAGAGGCAGCAGGAGGCAGAGGGCAGGAGAGCCGCCAGCAGTGATGCTTCCTACCCTGATGGCTGGGAGCAGGTCCTTTCCCTTTCCTCTGCCTCAGTTTCCACAAAATGGGAAAATGGCCGATGATTTCTTTTCCAAAGCACTCTGAGCTGCTGCTGAATATATATGTAAACATTACAAAACACCACATCCAAGTGAAAAGAAAACACGCACTTTGTTGTGCCTCCAAGTATCCCAGGTGAGCTCCAGTGGAACGAGCCGAGCACGTACAACTGATGAGTCTCTGTTGCAGGGCTTAGCATAAAGCACTAATAAGCAGATTCTGCCCTATTTTTGGCGTGTTTTGCAAACACACTGCTGATACTTGATTAATCCTGTCTTAAGCATATTTTTTTAATGAGAAGCTAACCAGGAAAAATAGAAATGAGAGTAAGCACCTGCTCTTAATAGCAGAATTAGTAGTTTTGGTCGATGTCACTTTTCAATATTTATTAAAGATGAGAAGAAAGAACATCTATATGTCTCGCTAATCTGTGAATGTAATGCTTTTTATTGTTTACAAACAGCTGCTCTCTAACACAAGCAATTGCCTGCATTATTTAATTGAGGGAAATATATATATATATGTGTGTGTGTGTGTATATATATACACATATACTTTCCCCAATAATCCAGGGCTATTTCTTTCCCAGCTATTTGCATTTGAAAGATCGGATTGAATTAATTTCAGACAAAATGTAAATATGGCACCTGGATTCTGATCAGGAGAACAAACTGTCCCTGGGATTTTTTTTTATGACTGAAGCAAAATCTTCAGGAGGAAGAGTACTGGCGGGCACCCATCTCTTTCCCCAAGCGTGTGCTTTCATAATGTCCCTTCATTAGGCATGGGAGGAAAATGTGAAGCTGTACGACAGATATGGGCCACGTCTTGTCTTTCCATCACAGGGAAAAAAAGTCCTACGTGAACCACTCCTCCAAGGTAACGAATGCAAAGATCATCCGGCTGTTTGGCTTGAAAGAAAGCATCTCTTGTTCAGTGTGTACTGCACCCGAACTGGGGGATTTTGGTTCCAGCTGCATCTGAATTAAGTCTCTGCAGAACCAAACTCCTCTCAAGTTTGTGGCTGTGGCACAGTGCAATGGTCTGAGAGGATGCAGGAGGGGTGACATTTGGGTTTGTCACTGCAGAGGGATTTGTGTCTGATTCAATCCCCACATTTTTCCGGGGAAAGGTTCCTTATCTGACACTGGATAAGTGACTCCTTGCTCCTCCCCACCTGGTCACAAGTGTCTGTTGAGCTTCCCGGTCGGGATAAGGTGTTCATCCTGCTGTGGTTTTGCACTGAGAAGAGCTCAGAATCTTTATAAAACCCAAACAGTTCCCTGACACCTAGGCTGATGTACATTCATTTTTCCCATGGAGGATATTTAGGATCCCACACAGAGACCCTCAGATGAGGATGAGCAAAATTGTAAAAAAGAACTTCCCATTGCAACCAATAACTGTCGATGCTCCCAAGACTTTCCGGAAATGCTAGAAGGATGTCTGCTATGCTGCTTAAAATCAGAAAGAGCCCTAAAAAGCAAGCATTGATTTAAGACAGCTGCATCCTCTGTAAAGACACAGACACTTTGTTTTCCACAACGTTCAAGCTCCAGCTTTGTACACCTTATTAACCAGGAACCGGTCAGGGGCTGGAGCAAGCTGCAGCCCACAGCAACATCTGCAGGCAGAGCAACACGTCGCAAGCGATGCTGCTGGGGGATGCTGCGAATCATTTTGCTGCTCCTGATGTTTGCATCATTAAACTGGCTCAGCCCATTTGTTTAAGTCCAGATCTGTTCCCGGGGGCTCTGAGTTAAAGGCGTTTTGCTCTGTATGGTGAGAACCAGAAGGCTGGCGGTAGCATGAGAGAGACAAGGAAAGGGAGGGATTCCCCCAAGGGGCAACATGTCTGATGGCAGAGAGGGAGAGATGGTCTTACGTACCCTCCTGTGCAACGCTCTCAGGAGCTGTGCCATAATCATGGTTTCATTTTGTGGAAAATATGAGAGAAGGGAAAGAAAGCGTAACTCCTAAGAGGTTCAACTAGAAATCGCAGTGGCACGTTCACCAGGGTGTTGCATGCTGTGGGTGATCCAGCCAGGCAAACCCTGTGAGATGCAGCCAAGGAGGTTGTGTGTCTCCGTGCAAAGACCAGGAGCTGCCCAGTGACACTTGGTCATTAGGACTGGTCTGTGGTGGTGGCAAATCCACAAACCCTTCTACTGCTGCCACTGCCCCCCAGAACACCCCTGGGAGGTACCGTTGATCCAGTCTCTCTCCAAGTCCACATCCAAGCTCCTCTCCACTCTCAGCCCCGATGTTCTGCTCACAAGGACATGCCCAGGTCACAGGCAAAGCAAAGTCTCAGAGTCCACTTTGGTGAGCAGAAAGGTCTCCAGATCTCCACTGGCTACTGGTGAGAAGCCCAATGTGATTGTTCATGTATAGACATCTAGTGCAACGTAATTGCCTTAAGGTGTCTCACGTGGCCTCCTAATGTCCCTCCAGAAGAGAATTGTTCTCCTGAGATCCTGTGTCACATTTTCCAGGCCACTGTACATGTCTTGGGTGCCCTCAGGGTGTTCCAAATGAAACAAATGCTTAAGTAATTGAATTGCACCCAAGATCTCTGTTGACTGTGATGGGAGGATAGGCAGTCAGCACATATGGAGCCATGTACATTAAATCACCTTAATCTGCAAATAAATCTTATCCAAGCAAATGAGTCCCATGTGGTAAGCTGATTCTCTTCATCTCTTTGTGTAGATGGACATTTTTTGTCCTCTTCAAATCTCTGACCCTGTTCTTAAAACCTTTGGCAAGGGACTGCCTCCAGGCATCACTCTGCAGGCATTTCTACAGACTCGCAGCTTTTTTGTGGGCTTAGCTCCCCCCCTGCAATACGAGGGCCATGACGGCTCTGTGCATTTCCAATTATAAATTTTGCAGCATCTGGTCTTATGAGAATTCGCTCCATGAGCATCACGCTGAAATCTCAGAGCTGAAGATACAGAAACCTTGAAAATATTTCTTGAGGTGTAATTTGCACAGCGAGAAGAGGACGGGGCTGCATCTGTTGAGTTAGATCAAGGCTAAATAGCTCCTGGCTGCACATGTATCCTAAGAGAAGCAGTGCATATGTTTCTCTAAAATGCTATGGTAAAAATGATTAATGACTGAGCGTGTTAACTGAGCAGAGAATGAGTGTCTTTTCTACTTGTGGGGGAAATACTGATTTTTGTTCCATAATCTCTTTTGGACTCCAAATAAAACCACCCAAAGTCTTACGTAAATGATGGTTCCAGCACTGCAACTTTAGGTTTCTAATTTTGTTGTCAAGCCTTCAGTGTGAAGCTGAACAGTTAAAAATGTTTTCCTCTTTGTGTGTTTGCCTTTGTTGACAAAAGTGGAAACACTCCATAAAAAGTGACTATGGAACAAAAGTTTCAAAATCCCTGCTTTCTGCAGGCAAACATTTTTAATGCATCCAGTCCTTGCCCTATTATTCCAGGCTGTTTTGCACCCCTGCAAAGACTGCTGCTGGCCAGGCAATGGTTAACAGCTTTCAATCAATGCAAAAACCTCAGCGTTTGCAATTTTTTGTTTTAGTCAATTCCTTTCTCCTTCCCTTGCCAGCGGTCTCCCTTTGAAGCTGGATCTTGCAAAACTTGTGTTCATTAAATGGGACTGACTCTGGAAAAACCAAAAGAAATAGAAAAAAATTAAATAAAATCCCCCAAATCTTTCAGTCTGTTTCCTTAAGACTGCAGCTTAGCCACAGGAGTGAGCATCCTTTTCTTTGCGTATGCAGGAGGGAGGAGAAATCTCCGTGGATGATTTCTAGGCCCATTTATGAACAGGAAATCTGTTAAATGCCATGCCAGCATGGTTCACAGCCTTTGGAACCTGCCTTCTCCAGAGCCGGTGGCCTCCAGCTCTCCCAAGCCCATGGTGCACGATGCAGCAGGGAAGCAAAGGGGAAAGCTCCAGAGCTGCAAGAGCTGAGATATCTCAGGCCTGCGGCCACTTTCCTTCCCTTTCCATGAGCCCATCATCCCCCTTTCCTACTGGCCTCTCTACTTTATTACTGCTGAGTAAAGTATTCCCTCTGCTGACTGCATCAAGTAACTCTTTATTGATGCACCAGAGAATCATTTTTATATTTTTGGTATGATAAAGAATCATTTGCTAAGTCTGCAGTAAAATCACCGAAACCAATATATCTAGGGATGAATGAGCTAAATAAAGTTTTAGGCAAGTTTTTTCTGCACTGAAAGGTCCTATGGGTTTGCACCCAGCTATCAATCGAGTTACGTTTAGAAAGCTTAAGAACTGGATCTTCCTCTGGGCTATGTTTGATGAGTGCAGAAAGCTCAGATATTCATTTTTAAGCTAATAAACAGGCACACATGGTCTGCCTTCTCTGGCTGAGTAGCACTGTTAGCATGCAGAAGTGTCCCAGCTAAGCAGTACATTTTACTCATAACTCGTGTTTGCCTCTCGAAGACCCAATTGTTCATTCCTGAGTTATCATCTCTCTATATTTATTTTGACCAAACTTCAAAAATAGTAATGGGATATTATAAACCAACTGAATTCTGGCATAGGGCACTATCTGTAATTTGCTTTGGATTTTTGAAGGAGGAGGGTATTCTTTGTCATCGTTTTTAGTAAGATTTACAAGATTTATTTCTCCATCACCCAAAAGTTAAGGACAAAAGCAATACCTGCCCCCATGTATCAATAACTGCAGGAGAGAAGGTGGGCACCTGTTTGCATGGGTAATAAGGATTCAAGCAGCCTCGTTTAAATTCATTGTGCCCTGGTTGTAGCGTTGTTCCACACTCCTGTGAGTATCTGGCAGCAGAATAAAATTCAGAAAGTCCTCAACCTCCAGTCAGAGAGTCCAGACCTGCTTACCCTGAGGTGGCCTCAAAATAGGACAAGGAGAGGTGGCAATGGCGACAGAGAGGTCCTCACAGTGGAGGAGCATGGGCTTTGTTTGACTTGGCAAAAACAAATATTGAGGGAGCCTGGACTCCGGGGAGGGAGAGGAGCTGCTCAAATGAAAGGGCAGCACTGGCACAAGAAGAAGTGGGGATGAAGCAGCCATGGAACAATTCAGACTGGAAAGCAAAAAAAACCCTTAAAGCAATGAGGTTTGAGAGCAGCTTTCCTGCAGCCGAGAGAATGAGACAATCTAATAGCAGAGCCGCGTGACGTGATTCTTTCCATCATGTGTATGTTACGGGGTACACATGCCTGTGTGCACCTTTCTTGTGGGAGGGGGCATGGTCTCACCTGCTGGGCGAGCAAGAGGCAGAAGAGCAGCGTTGTGGCTGAATTATATGATTCAGCTCGTTGGCAGAAACAACTATGCCTGTTTAAGATTAATTTGCACTCAAATTAAATTATTTGATCTCTAAAATTGGGTTGATAATGTCATGTTTGTTCCCTCTGTGGAAAACACCAACCATTCTTATAGGAACAGCTTTATTCTTGGCTCCACTAGGAACAAAACAATGTAATTTTACACGGCAGTCGTGCTTTCTGATGACTCATATTGAGAGAACAAGTTGGGATAAACTTTTGGAGCACTGTGTAGAACACCCCCACCTTTTTTATGAGGGAACTGAGCCAGGAGTTCAGACTGAGTTATTACACAGGGCCAGCTCCCCAATTCCAACTCAGATCCAGAATCAAGAGCCCCCGAGCTCCAGGGGGGTTGGTATCAGAGCTCTGGACACAGTCCAGTTGCTGTCTAACGACAAGGCAGGTACTGCAAATTTGCATATAATTTCCTAAAGCAGCTCGTCGCTTCTTAACGTGCCCTTGTAAATCCACGTACACCCCAACTCCGAATATCTATGTGTTGGAGAGTTAATTCTGCAACGCCAGGATGTGCTGAAGTAGGTCCATCTCTCTTGGTTCTGTTTTTGTTTTGTTTTGTTTTTTTTCTCCCCCTCTCCAAGCCCTTAAATGCTGTATGTATAATTCCATTCTGCTAGAAAATGCCACCAACAAGAAAAAGTTGAATTAAATTTGACTTCTCTATGCAAATCACAGCACGGTTGCATACATCAGTGAGAACATAACCTTAACTATTGTCCTCCAAACAGCGCTAGGGGATGAAATATATGCAACTCAGAGTTAACCTTAAACCTTCAGGCCTTGGTCAGTCAAATGTTAAGAAGGGTAATTCCTAATTAAGGTATTTTTAAAACCATGTGACATTAATTGTTATAAAATGGAAATCTGATTTTAATGACTTTAACGTCTCCTTTTCTATTAGTAACTCTGAAAGTGTTTTGACCTGTGGGTGGAACGACAAAGCATTCCTTCCCCATTGCACAGACAGGGTTGGGGTATGTGTGTGGGAGCGGGGACCACCTACTGCACAACCCTGGTTTGATGGAGATGGTTTGATGTCCCTTTGGGACAGACCTTTGAGATTCTGATGTGACCACAGTAGAACCTTCTCTCTGTCCTGCCTGTCACTATGACTTTCCATGTGACTACAGCATACAGCCTAGTGACAGGCGTGAAGTCCTCATGGGGGATGGATTTACCACAACTCTGATTTTGCCATTTTCTGGAGTAAACTCAAGCAGAGACAACACCGACATGCATTTTAGAGCTTTGTCAGGAGGAAAATGCCCCTTCAAGGATTGCTTTTTAAATGCTAAAGAGTTTACTCTTTCCATAAAACCAAAACAAAAGTCATTACACAATAAAGTTACCACCCCCAGTGCTGCAGTGCCATCAAGCCCTAGCGTGGCTAGTGTTCAATTAAAATGTAATCATATCAAAGGCATTTTGGAGTTGCATGACAATGACAGTACACAGCACTAATACTGTAATGACACAGTAATCAAGTCTCAGTTGCATCCTATTCAAGTCCCAGCTGTTCAGAGTGAGGTATAACTTTCATCAGAGCTAATTATTTCATATTAATCTCAATACTTTAGCCCATACAGCTTTATAATATGCAGATAATGAGGGTTCTCTTGTTGATGCCACAAACAAATGACTTGAACCTCCTCTGCAGCATGGCCATAGGAGAGAGGGGGAGCGACTGATTGAGACAGGGCTCCTGCAGAGGGATGTGAACAATTTAATTGTGATTGGGGTTTATAATTGGATTTTATTTTAATGGTTCATGCTGCTCCCAAAAGGCTCTTGGTGCAGGAAGTGCTTTATAAATAACATTTATTAATTGTTGTAACCTCTTTTTCTTTCATGATGGCAGGGCTTTCTGAAAGCGGCTCTCCACCCCTGTTCATGCCATCCAGAAGGACCTCCGGTAGGGATGCAGCTTAAAATCATGTACAGCATCTTCCAGAGCACTTCTCACTCCCATGAAGGGGGAAAGGCATCCATGTCTGGGTTTTCAGTGGGGATTGAATATCAGGTCTGTCCCATTCAGGACTCCCATTTCTGCCACCCGAGCTAAGGAATGAACTCCGTGAGTTTCCAGCAGTATCTATCTCTGAAGTAAAATAACCACTTGAAGGATCCTGTGGCGGTTTGGGTTACTTGCATGGATGATTAGTCATGAGGCTTTAGGCTTAAAGCTTTAATCCAGTTTCCTTTAAAGCTGATGGGAGCTTTGTCCCTATATGTGTTAGGGTGCATATTGCTTATGGCAACTGTAGTATAGGTTGCAAACCCTTATAAATCCCCTCTTTCCATGAACTCCTAACATTTTCTGAACCTTTCATCTTTTGGACTGAATTTTTCATGCTTGGTCTCTGCCAGGAGATTGTTTTTAATGGATGATTTGAACACAATCCCTCTAGCCATTTGAGTTCAGGGACAGTTAGACACACAAAGGCTCTTCTACTTTTAAAAAAGAAAAAAAGTATTGTGATAGAAGTGAATCAATTTAAAATCAATCTTTTACAGCCGTAAACTGGCTTATTTCAGTATAACCATATGCCATAACTTTGTGGAGCATAGACAAATTCACATGCCCTGATTCCAATGTGCGTCTGTCATCATTTACACTGGAAAGAGATCGTGGTGACACTACCAAATACAACTGATCTTATCCAGCTGTGTTTCAGAACTGGTTCTCTCAATAGGTCTAATTCAGACCCATGGACAGCAAGAAAATGAGTCCCACTGCTGCTTCTTGGAATTAGAAATACATTGGATGGCTTTGAAAAATGCAGTGATAGAAATGGGATGAAATTTAATAGCATGAAGTCCATGCATTCAGGAGGCTGAGAACTGGAATTTCTACCCTAAGCTAGAGCTGAACAAGGAGGAAAATCCCAGAGTGATCTCAGCAATCACAAGGTGGCTCCAAGATCTTGGAAATGGCCATGAGAAGTGCTGGTGTGATCCTAGGATGGGTAAGGGAACAGACTGCATGAGTGTAAAAAAAGGTATAGGTGAAAGGCCATGGCCAGATGTCCTCAGGGAAACAATGAGGTTTTGGGGGGGCTGCCTAGGTTTGAGAGTGACGAGTGGATGCACAGGGCTGGTAGACTGACCAGAAGGGCTTATTCTCTAAGGAGCTTGTACACATACGCACATTATCCATAGGCTCATGCACCCTCATGAAAACATTTCACCAAGCAATAAAGCCATTCATTTCTGAAGAAGAAGGGCATTCATCTCACTGCAGAAATTTGCGTATGAACTCTTACAGTTTTCGTTACTAAGAAAAAAGAAAAGGGGAGCATTTTCCACCACAAACAGTCAGACAAGAACATCCCACTACCAGCCTGGTGAAATCCTGTCTTGAGGAGGAAACTTTTCTTGTGGGTCCAACCCAGTCAGCAAAAACAACTGGCTTTTCTTCACCATTTTGCATCCACAGTCACAAATAGCTTTATTATTGTCAATTAACTATGTCTAGGGACATTACTGGATCACATCAACTTGTTACCTGTTTGACAGATGGGAAAGTAAAGTGCCCAGATGATAAATTGCATTTCACACAGCAGATCAACAGCAGGGTTGGGAACAGAAGTCCTGATCTCTGATCTGCTCACTGATTAGAGAGGCTAGTTATAAGAAAGTGGGATTTGTTCCAGAAAATTCCAACCTTTCTAATCTATTCCCACTCTGAGGGCGATCCAGAACCGCAACATCAGGATTTCCTGGGAGAATGCCATTCCAAGCATTTCATTTCAGAACTGTCAGCTTATTGCAGTCACTTGGAACAGCTTCTCATCGTGATGTCCAAGTTACATGTTTTGGTGTACAATATAAACTCTCAGTATTAGAATATAAAAGTCAAGGCTAAATTGGACAAGATAATTAAGTTGCAATGATGTGTTAGGCACAATTGCAAAGAAACAAATCATGTCATCTGCTTTCCGACCACACATTTCAGCAGAATTGTAAAGCTTAGGCAAAACAACCTGAGATAAAACCACGTTTTGAAGTCAACAAGGCTTTATCAACTTCCAGCTCCTGGGGGTATTATACCAATTACTACCTCTATCTGCTAATGTAAGAAAAGAAGTGTCTTTAAATGCCAAGTATTTGCTCTGACTTATTTCTCTGAATGCTTACAACTCTTGGAAATAGAAGAAACTCAACACCCCTCTCATTGCACAACTAGGTTTAAAATTAGATAAAAGAATAGCCAAGTCATATCTAGTCTGGATATGGTTGACAGGAAGCAGTGGATGATAAGGGCCAAATCCATCACTGGTGGGACTCGAGAGCAGTCAGCAGAGGTAAGAAACAGAGCAACGCTGGGTCTGGAGTAGTTTCTCCTACAGAAAAGCCTTCAGCATATGTTAATGGTAACGGCTCACAGTGTGTATCACACAAATCCTATTCATGTCCAGAATTCCTATCACTCTATTAGTGTCACAAGTTATTAAAAGGACATTTCAAAAATAGGTCTCTCCAAGTGGAACCGGTAAGAAGTAACCATGACTATTTGATATAGTCATAGCAACAAAGGAGCATCACCTTGGCAACACACCAGGCTTATTTACCAAGGTGCGTGTCAAAGCATATTAAAGTCATTTATATCTGAATGAGTTCTGATGCCATCTTCTAATCCCCGAAGCTCCCAAGCAGCCCCACAACAGCTATGGAAAAGTAATCAAAGGAAGGGTTTGTGCCATATAGTGTATACCACGCTCATAAATAAAGGCATTTTCATTTCTGTCAGATTTCTGACCTGTTCAAAACTAATAACTTGCACGTGACTGAAATAATAAAAGCATTGGCTGGAAACAACTATGATGGAAACCCTTGAGGTGCAAATTAAATGTAGAAATTAAAATGGACTAGTGCATGCCTCTACCTGGAAATCAGAAAGAGAGGTATTTGGAGATATTCCTTGTAGCTGGGACCCAGCAAAGACCCACTACTGTCAGAGGGTATATACAAAGCCCGAGCCAAGAGATGCCAAGCTGAGCATCATCTTGCCAAGCAAGGCTGTCCGCAGCACCACTCTCTTCGTCTGAGCTAGCTGACGAGATTTCCATCATTAAGCAGGAGGCAGCATTTCGAATTGAGCCCATCAAAAGAGACCAATTATTTGAGTCCAGACTGTCTGGATTCTGTGTTTTCTATAAGAACTGTGCATCCCTTACAAGGAAATATGTAGCTCTGAGCCCATAGGATCATGATGCTTAAAATAATAATTTAGAAAGAAGAAACCCAGGATCACTGCAATACAGGCCCCAGAGGAATAGGAGTCAGTTTGGCACAAGCATGCTGCTGTGCAGGGGGGGCCAGTGCAAGCCCTGACAGCACCAAAAACACACAGAGCGTTGTGATGTCACGTGGGATTCATTTCAGAGCCCTCTCCACTAAGCCTTGATAGGACTTTGACACTGGCACCTTTGTATCCCCCTTAAGACTGCAGCTGCAGGGCCCATTGTCATTCATCTGCCTCTGCAGCAGATTAGGTAGCAGAGCAAAATGCATCTTAATAGCATCTTGTGTGGCAAAGATGCTTTAACAATTTAATGCAATTTCTTTACAAGCATGAGGGACAACAGAAGCTTCTTAAACAGTCACTCAATTAGCTTTATCCCTCTTCATCTGCTGAAGTTTACTCATGAGAGGTCACCTTGAGGAATTTGTCTTTTTCTGACCTCTTCCTTTCCCCCTCGCCTTTGGGATTCAAATAAACTGTGGAAAAAGAGGAAGAAGAAATACCTTTCTTTAATTCTATCATGTACCACAGGCCCTACTTGTGTGGCAGCATGGCCTTGGGAGCACGGCACAGCCCTCGAGCACGGCGTGGGGCTCTTTGCTCACTCTGAGCTCCACAGGGTTGAGAAAGAAGCCATGAGACACTTGTCCTACATGCCTGTGTGGAGTTGTCCTCCCACCTTTCCTCTGAAACCTCTTCTCCAAAAACAGATCACTTCCCACACCCCCTCCAATGCCTCCTGCGTTAGGATTCATATGACCGAACCTGAGACCTCTTTTAAATGAGGAATTGGTCTCTGGAGGCATCCAGTCCTCTCAGTTGACTGTAGCAGAGGGTGAGGCGATGGGTGGACACTGTGCTCTCCTCATGAGGTATTTCATCCCTCTGGCTTTTTGTTTACTCTCCTAATCTCTGTCGTCTTTGTTTAGCCTGATGCTCAGAGCAAGGAGTGACTCGTAATAAGCCTATGCGTGCACTCCAGGAACACAGCAAGATCTTTTGACTGCTATATCTCTGTTATAACATTTTAAAGGTTTTATAATGGATTGGATCATTTCAGGTACATGCAGCATAGCTAGCTGACAGAACTCAGCAAGAGCTTATGAACGTGTGCGAGGGAGGTCGTATTTACAGCTTAGATACACTCAAGACTCACGGAAATGTCACCAGCCAAGCAGAGATGAACCAGCGCTAGACCTGTTCAAGGGTATTATTGAAAGAGATGACAGAATGATGATTATACCTATGTCTCTGCTGAATGAGATCCTGGAGAGAGAGGCAGGCCAGCAGGGGCACCGAGGAAATGAAAGCACGGAGACTTACTCGTTGCAGGAAATTGCTGCCCATGGGACAAATTCAGCTCTTGAAGAGGCAGGCACAGCTCCCTAAGGTGCCCCAGAGAGATCTTTACATCACCACTGAATATGGTCCTGTTGCAGGGAAGCCAGGGAGTCCATGCCCTGCAGGAAGGGTTACAGCCATAATCCTTAGCTCTTTCTGGGCTTCTTATATGCCTACAAGCCAGTTACATTCACAGAATCACAGAATTGGTTTGGTTGGAAGAGACCTCTGGGATCATTGAGTCCAACCTTGGCCCTAACACCCCCATGTCAGCTAGACCATGGCACTAAGTGCCCTATCCAGTCTTTTCTTAAACACCGCCAGGGATGGTGACTCCACCACCTCCCTGGGCAGCCCATCCCAACACCTAACGACCCTTTCTGTGAAGAAATGCCTCCTCATTTCTAGCCCAAACTTCCCCTGGAGCAGTTTCAGACTATGCCCTCTTGTCCTATCACTGGTTGCCTGGGAGAAGAGACTGACCCCCACCTGGCCACCCCCTCCTGTCAGGTCATTGTAGAGAGCAATCAGGTCTCCCCTCAGCCTCCTCTTCTCCAGACCAAACCCCCCCAGCTCCCTCAGCCGCTCCCCATCAGACTTGTGCTCCAGACCCTTCACCACCTTCATTGCCCTTCTCTGGACTCGCTCCAGCACCTCAATGTATTTCAGTTTCAGCAAGACTCAGCTTATCCATATCTTAGATAACTAGCACTTGCTTTTATAATCTAACACTTGTTTACTTTCTCCTGGGAGTTGTGAAGTTTACTCTGTGCTTGGAGAGAACTTCAGGAGCCCAAACGAAGGCCGTTATGTTGCTGGTCGTGCCTGGAACACCTCTGCAGTCAGCACGGTTGATGACCAGATGGCAACTCTGCATTATTGGGAGGGGGCACCTTGGGTGTAAGGCAGAAAGCGTTAATCGAGGGGCAGCTCCGGCTCCTCAGAACCCACCCAGAAGAAATCAAGTGCTGTAATGATACATAGGAGATCTGCAAACACCAGGCTTTGCATCCCAACGCAAAGAGATGGAAAGTAGTCATGAGGGTGGGGAGGATCAAGGGAGACTCCCATCCCTGCCGAGGAAAAGGCCAAAAGGCTTCTCAAGGATGCAGTGGGCTTTGTGGTGATATGTACAGTTGATGGGAAGAGTTGATTCCTATCCCAGATGGAAAGACAGAAATGTGGGGTGATCCCATGCTGCTGTCCTCCAGGCAGCACTCACGGGGGGGTGGTGCCCACCCTGATATAAGCCCATGCTGTAAGCTCCAGAAAAATACTCAATCTCCTCGTTCCCATGTCAAATATAAGCTCTTTGGGGCAAGAACTGTCTCTCCCTGAATATTTGCAGAGAACCTAGCAGAACAGAGCTTCTAAAGACTCCCTGAGCCAGGAACACTCAGGCTGAGCTGGGGAGGTGTCTTTGCAGCTAAAAGACAAACCAACTCTTACACCACCGCGCACACATCTACATCAAACCCTTCTGTGCTTTAACCTGTGGTTCCCCAGTAGTCATGAGAATCCAAATAACGTGGGGTGTGGAAATAGCTCAGGGCTGGTCCCTATTTGCAATCTCTTTGTTTCATTTGTGGGGAAAGGATTGCACAGGAGCCTGTGTGTTTGCTTGTGCTTGGCGGTGGGTTTGGCACTTAGCTCTACCATTAAAAATGACAGCGTGCTCTGCAATGGAGGGATAAACAGCCTATTAGCAGAAGGCTCAAGTTCATTATAACAGCCCCCTATTTGCTGGACAAAGTGCTGGGGTCTGCAATGGTAGGAAAAAGCTTAAAAAACCTGGAATATCTCAGTCACTTAATATTCAGCAAATATAAGAGCAGTGAATGCACTGAATGGAAAACTGAGTTTGCCACTCTCATTTCTGTATCCTGCATCCCCAAACATCCCCGCTAGCTCTTTTAGTTGCTCTAAAAATCTCTGCCTTTGTTACCCATAGGATTCACCCACCCTAATCTGGGCATCTTACGTGGCTCCCCGTGTTGTCTTGTCAATAAGTGAGAGCAAAGCGCTGCGAGAACAGGACTCGTCTGCCCCATTTTTGACACCTGTCTTGGGATGCGATGAATCACTCTCCGGAGCTGCCTGTTTCTCTCTGCTCCCTATTCAAGGAGCTGAGGGAGACCAGCTCAGATGGTTTAGATACTGAAATTTCTCTTTCTTAAGTTAGGCATTTAAAACCTTACCCTTCAGGTGGGATTGTTATACCCCAAGCCCCCCGCCGTGCATGTCCTCTCTCAGGCTGAGTGGCATACAGACTTGCTCTCCCTCCATGGAGATTTAATTTGTGTGTGTTTCCTGAAACTGAAATAAAAGGTCTCCTAGGTTGTAAATAGATGTTTTGCAAACACATATTTTTCTCTTTGTGTCTGTGGAAAAGAACATAATGCCAGGGAAGTTATTTACTTCTTACAGCATGTCTGAAACCTTTCATGCATAAATATCAACAGCCTGCAATGAAGTGGGGCTTCAAATTCACAAATCCCAGTGAAATACTTTTCCACAAGTTCTCAGTGGGGTGAAGGAATTTATAAGTTATGTATTCTTACCTTGTTACTGAAGACTATTAGAGGTTTAGTCTGGCTCATACAGATCAACTAAACAAATAGACTTTCCTTTCCCAGAAATGCCGTTTAATGAAACTACCATATGCTTTATGAAACAAGCTGGGCAGGTCAGCCCGAGTGGTCCG
The DNA here is from genome assembly GCF_000690535.1 of Cariama cristata. Classification (NCBI taxonomy): domain Eukaryota; kingdom Metazoa; phylum Chordata; class Aves; order Cariamiformes; family Cariamidae; genus Cariama; species Cariama cristata. The sequence continues at coordinate 23,635 of NW_009626909.1, forward strand.
AAAAAGCAAGGCACAACCATAAATAATTGAATGGGTGACAGAATTCAAGGAAGGGAGGAAGATTTTTCACTGATCTTACATTCACTTTATAGTTTCGACATCTCTTTTTTCATTAGCCAGAGCAAAAGCCTACAGAGGCACAGATACAGACACACACTTTTATAAATACCTAGATAGATAAAGATTTTCCTGGAAAACTTCAGCTATATTCCACTAACTCTGTATCTTCTCTACAATCAAAATCCACATAGGGCACTTCTTTATAAAAAGCATATTCTTTGGAAAAAGATTTCAAATATGGTATGTGTAATGGGGGTGCTTCAGATGTCTTCAGGCATTTATCCAATTCTTCTTCATGGAAATGGATTGAAGTTTTAATACTTCAAACTTAACAGCTCTTTTCCATTTCTTGGGTTTGTTTGCTGCCTTTTTTTTTTTTTTTTTTTTTCTTTCTTTCTTTTGGCTGTATCCTTGGTTTCTACTCAGTGAAAATGTTCCCTCACAGCTCTGCTCTTTGATGATCCCCAACAGACCTTTATTCTGCAGCGGATGACTCTGGAAATTGAGTGCTAAATGGCTATTTCTATCACAGTGATGCAAAAAAGGCTGCATTTGGGATCCTGGAGGCTTTGTGCAAGGTGCTGTAATCCAGCGGGACAGAAACCTTCCCCAGAGCCACCGGAGAGCAGCCCAGGCAAAGAGACAGCACAAGGATGGCTCCTGGGGAGCAAGGAGGGAAATTATGGTATCTCCTAAGGCATTTGGGCTTTGTAGCACTGAGCTTTTGGGAATCCCTGAAATCTCCAGGCCTAAATTTCAGCCTATTCAATGCAAGGAGGCACTAGACAAGACCTGCCAAGGAGAGGGGGTTGAGAAGGAGCTCTGTTGAGACTCTCACCTGAGACATCTCCCCATGTGTGGGAGCCCACGGAAAGCTCCTTTTCCCAACAATTGTGCAAAACAACCCCAATACCGTAAGTCCTTTTCATGGAGTCAGGAGATTTATAGACAGAAATGTGTGTGTAGATGCTGTACAATGATGTGTCTCACTTACTGAACACGTCCAGGTGTCCTTCTGGTGTGTGCACCCATGCTGCAAGGGTGTTTCGGGAAGCACAGTGAGCTTTTGGGGACTTCACCCCAAGCTTGCTCACAGACCTCCTACATCTCAGGGCTCATAGTAATACCGGCAATAACTCCAGAGATACAATTATTCTGCTCTCTACGGAGACACCAGCAGGGAAAAGCACATGCTGCTTCATCAAGCGAAGAACCCACCTTTCCTTCCCCCTCAGCATCCTTTGCCACTGCTGATCCTCCAGCTCTAATTGCATTTACTTATTGTGCTCCCAAACTGGGGTCGGTCTGGCGGTTACACACACCAGTAGCACACTTACTTACTACGTGAGTGGACAAACTAGAGAAATGTGGAGTTTTCTTGTGAGCCTGCACCGGTGCCAGAAGGACCTTCCTTCCCTTTCTGTCTCGCACAGCTCCAGCCCTTGCAGCCACAGCACCTTCATCCTCCTGCCAGCAGGCCCTCACCCCTCCTTTGAGCATCCTCATCCCATCTGGACCTCTTAAGCACCAGCATGAAGAGATGCAGCACTCAGCGTGTGCCGCTCCAAGCTGTGGGTGCAGCTCAGCCCTGGGTGAGCCCAGCCAGGACCGACCTGGATAGCATGGCCCTTCCCAGGCAGGAATTTCCAAAATCCATGAAGTACATGAAAATGTTCTACCCTTCCTGTTAGCTCTCAAGATCTGGTTGCAAGTGGCTACTGAGTTTGGAATTGACCGCAGGAGGATGACAGAGAGAGAAAAAGTTGTATAAGCCTCATTTCATTAGGGAAAAAAAAAAAAATTAAGCTTAAAATCTCCTTCCCCCAGGGGCTTAGGGTGCAAGCAGCTGATGAAGAAGAGTCCCTGGAGCTTCTGGCCCACAGCCCCCAAAGCCTTTGAGGTGCCAGGCTGGACTGTGCCCCCCCCGTGTCCGTGGTGTTCAGCCACAAGAGGGAGATCGAAGCTACCGAAAGCTCCCTGAAGGCTCCCGAGGTTTGGCTGGGAGTGGGGACCCCACGCTCCAGCACCCTGCAGCACCCCAGCTCCGGGCACCATCCCGGTCCCAGCGCACATGAGAGCAACGGGACTCCCTTGCAGGCTCTGAAGAAAGTTAAAGATGGATTCTCCACTCCTGATGACAGGAGAGTGTTTACCTCAACCTGGGAGTAAAACTACACTGAAGATGTTTTTATTTTTTTTTGCCTGAGACCTTGATATTAATGAGGTTAATTTTGCACCAAAGCGACACAGAGAACAATAAATAATAAATGAGATTTAAATGGACCCGTCTCTCAGAAAAGAAAAGAAAATAGACAGAAGTATTTCTTTCTCCGTGCTATAATGGAAGCAGGCTGGGTACAACTGACCCCTCTCTATATTAAGTGTAATAATTACTTAATTATCGTGGATAAAAATATCCCATTATCCACACGCCCTAATGAGCCTTGGCAATACTGCAGGGACCTGTATTTGTAAGGAAGAAGAAGAATTACAGCCTGGAGCCACGTTTGATAAGGCCAAATCCGCACAAGGAACAGTACTCCGTATAGCCAGCCCCAGTAATGTCAGTGAAACAATTTGTGTAAGTCAAGCAGTGACACAACAAGCCTATTAAAAGCAGTGGTTAATTAAATGACAAAATTACCAACAGCATACTTAGAAAAATAATTTCTTCAGTTTCCATCTGCTGCCTGGCTCCAGCAAGCACCAGGTTTTTTACTGTACTTGCTTTGATTTTGACCAAAACCTGCTCCTCTGGGGGCTGTGATTTCCACAGAGGGTTTAATTTGGGCAGGATCCCTCCTCTAAAAGTTTGGTCTCAGCTAGATACACTTTCCACCTTTTAGGGAAAATGTTGCTGCCTGTATGGTGAGGTTTTGTCCACAGCCCACTCACCAGCAGAGGGGGAAGGAGCAGCAGAGAAAAGGGAAGGAGTCACCAAAAGGAGAGATCCTAAATGTCCTGGTGAAAATGCAGACAAATCCTTGTAACCTCACCCAAACCCATGTCTCCCTGCAATTTCAGCAGAGCTTCCCTGGTGCCCAGGAGGCAGTGAGTGAGAGGAGGTGGATGAGAGGACCAGATGTCCTGGATGGAGAGCAGGATGCGGCTCTTGTAGGGCTGTGAACCGTGAACAGGACCGGGGAGGGGGCAGCAGCCCCTGAACCCCTCTGCAAACCTCCCTGCACCGCAGCCACTGGGGTTGTCATGGCTGGGAGAAACTCACGCCTGAGATCCATCACCCAGCGCACAGAGCTTTTCTATCAGTCAGATTTGAAACAGGCTTTTACATTAATGGACTTAGCAAAACATCTACCCAAACTGGTGGCTCTCTGGGCTTCTCTTCCATGGAGAGACCGGCGTCTGCAGAAAGGGGTTCAGTCCATCCTGAGGATGGAAGGATTTGGGGCTTAGGTGGGGTACGGGCCACATCTATCCTGAGGACGTGGTTTTTCCTTCTGTAGCAACACCCAGCTTTGATTAGATGTTTAATTTTTACACGGCTAAAGTTAGAGCGCAAGATTCCCATCTTCAGATAATACACTATTCTCCTAAAAATTCAGAGCAATTTTCAAACCTAGGTGCACTAAACTTTCAAAAGCCTTGAGATTTGTGACTTTTTTTTTTTTTAGCAGAGAGAAAGAGAAGCGATTTCTGCATTTCAAGGAAAGGGGATTGGTTTTCTAGGTGGCAAAACTCTCCCTCCTTTTTCAATCAAATTTTTATAAAATTGCTCTGTGAGAAATAAATATTACATATCAACTTTATTTGATCATAATTGAATATCCATCAACCTATCTGACTATCTAGTCATCCTTGTATAGTGCTGGAAACACCAATCTTTGATGTAGCTCTAGGCCTGTTGGAATTTAAAATTAAATTATTATTGTCATTGTTAATGGATGTTCATATGCTACAATGCAGAAGCTATAGAAGAAAATTGATAGTTTATCTAGATAGATCATCCGACCCATACAGATAACAGTCAGAGCTGCCAATGAAGGCACAAATTTTCCTGCATGTCATTCTCTGTGGGAGCAGAGCCTTGCTGTCTATGCAATCAAGGTCTTTCCAGTCTGAGGAATATATACAAGGCACAGTATAATGGATTTTTCCGCCTCCTCCCATCAAAACTATGTTCAAGCCATACATGCCAGCCTCTAAAATTGCATTAGAGCACTGCTAAGCTGCAGAAGAGCTATCGTCATCCCACTGCTGTATTTATTTAGCTGTGTTGTGTCTGCTGGAGAAAGGCTAGGCAATTTAAAAAATTGGGCACCTGTTGGTCAGACAGCTTAGGATGGATGAGAAACCGAGAACCAGGCAGATTCTGTAGTGGCTGGTGGGTTAATTTTCCTTCCCTTCATTTAAATTCACACCCTTTGCCTTTCTGCTTTCAATATATTCAGAAACTAGAAGGGAAAATTGCTCCCGTGGTGTTTGCTGTTGCACAGTCAAGCACCAGATTCCTCCAGCAAAAAAGCTTTCTCAGCTCCAAGCGCGCAATACACATTCAGAAAAGCTTAAAAATTAAACAAATGTAGTGCCAGGAAAAACGCAGGGCACACCTCTATGCATTCGCCTGCAAAACAAGAAAAGTAGCAAGAACTCTCTGCATCTTGAAAATTACAATCTGCTGACGTCCCTTGGCCATGCTGCCGTGGCCAGCATCATCCCAGCCAGGCTTCTGAGTGTATTTCCACTGGGGACGGCTCAGGACATCCCGGGCTTTGCTCACAGATCACAGCAGAGACCTGAGCAGCCCTGGAAAACCAGGGGGTTGCTGACCCAGGCACCCTACCGGAGCCCATTGAACCAGTGCTGGGGAGTGGTTATGAGGGCATAAGGCTTTCAGTAGCTCCGAAACACTTTATTTCAGGCGGAAAACCTGAATTTATGAACTGTTATAATTGCACTCGGAGCCCCTTTGTGAGATTTGAGCATCTCTGGATGTGCTCTGGCGTAGGCACGAATTCGTCCCCTGGAGATTTGCAGTCTGGCAATATGAGCAGCTAGAGACACAGTGTGCTCCTGCAATAGTCTCTGGGTCTCTTGGCCTCTCTGGCCGGTGTTTTACCCACTTGAACACAAACTGGAAGAATTAAATGGCTCTTGACTGGTTCTCAACCTGCTGTACAAAAAGGGCTATGAATTCTAAAGAAAGGGAGCAGGGAAGTTAATTAAAAGGAGCATTTGCTTTCATCCCAGAGGGTATTGCAGCAGGAAAGTGAAAAAAGGGAAGGAGGAAAAGTGTACAGTCCCTGCAGAAGTGCCTGATCCCTGCAAAAGTACCCAGTCCCCGTGCCTATCCCTTTCCCTGGATTCCCCCTCCTACATAGCATCCACACTTTGGCTGGGATTTGAGAGGAGCTGAGAGTTGTTACCACCCTACTTCTCGTCTCCAGCCATTTAGTTGTGGTTTCCCAGCGCATCTGACACCATCTCCAAATCCTCCAGAGCTCCAAGTCACTAAATAGTTTTAAAAACGATCCCAGAGAGCAAAGTCAAGGAGATATCAGGTAGGCAGAGCTTTGCCTGTAGGCAAAGGTATCTTAATATGTTACATTAACATTTAACAGCCAAAGTCAGCAACACCAATCACAGCAATAATTACACTGCACTTGAAACTGCCCCAAGGTGATGCCTAGAAATTATATAAACTAACGGATTTTGATTGACAAGACAGGGGCTTCCCACACCCCTCACTTAGCCATAAAGCTCCTGTGATAGTGATATAGGTGTCTACCCTTTGCTTGGTCAAACCCCAAGGGCTCATCAACCCATGAACCAAACGAATTGCTGTTTTGTGTGTGTGCAAATAACTGGATTAGTGACAGCTCTGGGCTTTTTTTTTAACCCTTGTTAACTTTGCCCTGCCTTTGAGGGCAAATATACACAGCAGGAGCTGCCTGAAGCTCTCAGTCTTCCAAGCACTGTTGTGTTTTCAGGCTGTAATGATCTGATTATTATTTCTATCTCAGCACAGTCTGCAGGTCATAACCAAAATCAGGGTCCTGCTCAGCCAGGTGCTGTGCAGAGCCGCAGCCACATCCCCACACACTTGAGCAAACAACCGTGGCAGCACCGGGAGTTCACCCTAGATTTTCTGAGTCCCAAACCACCTCTCCGAACTCTTGTAAAGGTGCCTGTGCATGGCATGGATGACATCTGCCATACAGAAAAGCCAAATTGTTGTCCTCCCTGGTTCAGGCAAGCTTCAATCCCACAAACCAAATATTTCTGCAAGGGACTTGGACTGTGTGTTATACATGCTCCAACGGTAAAATCTTTATTTAAAAAAAAAAAAAGAGGAAAAATCAAGCCTTCATAAACTCCCTGATGAACCCTCTCCACCATTCCCCCCCCTACACCTTCGTTGTATCTAATGCTGTAGCAGAAAACTAACTGGCTTGTTAGTGTTTTAAGCAGGTTTTCCCATGAATATCGCATAACCTTAGGCTCTCGGAGTGGGGTAATGGAGACTGCTACGCTCTCTTGCTTGGCCGCATTACAGAGATGATTGCTAAGCAGGGAGATGACATTTGCATGATTTACAGAACTTACAACTTCCTGCTGTGGTGGAAACACTCCCTCAGATTAGCTGCAATTCTCCTGCCCAGCTCAATCACAGACCCTCCTCGCCGCCACAGCCACAGCTCTGAGTGGGAAAAAGATTGTCAGCGGGGTAAGTATCAACATTTTTATACATTTTTACTGAGGGGAAACTTGGAAGACATAAAAATGTCATAAAACTGCTGATGACAACCTCAGCTGTGGCACACCTCTCCTCTGTATTACTACCTGTTGGTTTCAATTGCTCGTAACTTTACCAACCTTCAGACATTTGAGCTGAAACGAAGCATTTACAGAACTTTAGAGAAGTAGTTGAAGTGTAGCCTGGCACGTCTACACTACCCAGGCTGGGTGCCAGGTGCCCACCAGTTTCAGCAGCTCAATGTCAGGAGCTGCATCCATCAGGGAACAAAAACCTTCGGTATCTACCTTCCGGTGATACAGGAGCTGCTCACCCTATTCACGGAGCAGAAATGGGCTTTTCCAAAAGATTTCTGGGCAGGCAATATCAGCACAACAACTTGCTAACCAGGACACAGCCTGGCCTGACTTGTGCTAATCTCCCTAACTGAACTGTGCCAGTAAAACCCCTCTTCCACACTCCCCAAAAAGCTTGCACCCATCCCACCTGCCCGGAGAAGCCCCTGGCCCTTCCTGCCCCCTAAATTATATCAAGTGTATTCAGGGAGGGCCATAACGATTAAATAGCCTCACACCCACTAATCCTACCTGTGCCTCTGTCCTTGAGTGAAAAACAAGCTAGAAGCAGGAATAATGATCAACAGTATCTTCTTATAGGTTTAGTGCCAAGTCTTGTACAGTTTAGTTCTGAATCTCAGCTGAGGCTACTCAAAGCATCCTTACAGCTCAGGGAAATCAAATATCCGTACCATATCTGTGTACTCATCTGAATTGAGCTTTGTTTTCAGGGAAGAAATCAAGATTGAATAACACTGGTGAGCTGTGAAAAACAATAACTGTGCTGCTCTCAAGGGGATGGATTTTACACTGAAATAAAGGAAATAACAAAACGCAGTGTGTTTAGCAGGTTTGTTTCACATAGGTGGGAAATCATTGGGAGGAAAGCGGAAGGCTGCAAATCGACACGCAGAGGCTCCATTCCCGCTGATAGTGCACCTTCACTTCCAGGGCTTAAATCACTTTATAAATGACAAAAATTGCGTTTTGGTCTACAACTTTATGTTCTGCAAATGACTGACTTTCAACCTTTCCTTAACATATTAAGGGAATTTCCTCAGGCAGCAGTAGCTGAGAAAAGCTGTTACATGGTGTAAACCTACATTAACCCCATGAAGAATACCCTTTCCTTTCCTTT
>NW_009626910.1:0-14880 GCF_000690535.1 Cariama cristata
GGGGGGGAGCAAGACTGAATATTTTTTTTTAATTTAAAATAATTTAGCTTTTTTAATTGGAGATCACAGCCAGAAGGTGTAAGAAGATCAAGTGATGTTTTTTCCCTCCCAGGATCACAGACTTGGTGAACATCTTGGGATTTGATTATGCAAATGTATTCATCCAAGTAGTCTTTACTTCATGTTAGCAGTTCAATTAGTCTCAGTGTTCACATGAGCAAGAAACCATCCTTGGGGCAGATCTGACCATTTAGTGGAGAGTGCCCTGACTACTAACAGCAAAATCTGCATTCTTGGTGTCTTTCATCTCCCTGAAACTTAAATCATTAAAAAAAGGCATTTTTTTAGGATAGGCTTTGCTCATGTAAATTTGCTTCACATTTATACTTCCTCTTTATCTGTGGGAGACTGCTTTCTGTAGAAGTATTGGCTACACAGGCTAAAGCTGAAACAATATCAAATAAATTTCTAATTTTTTCCTTTTTTCTTTTTTTTTGTAACATATACTTTTAAAATGCCTAGCATTCTTAGCTCATGCATGGACTTTCCTGGTCAATTTTGACTCTTGGAAAACCCTAGGTCTACCCAACTCTTGTGTGTTTCAGAGGGAAGGGTTGTATTGAGGGAAAGCTGGCAAAATGTAACTGTTTCCTTGGTTGAATCCTTCTCTCTCTCTGTACTTTCTTCTCTTCCCTGCCTATTCAGCCAGAGGCACGTGAGATGCTGTGGGTAAGTTTAGCAGCACATGAGCTGTATTGAACTCTTGGAGGTGGGGTGGGGTGGCTGGGGTTTTTGGCTGTGCTCTGCTGCTAGAGCAGGAGTTTGTTGTTGCTTGGCCTCCAACCTCTTGGAAATGGTTTGTGTTACCCTGCAGTGAGCATGGCTTGGAAACACCTGCTCTGCAGGGAGGTGGTATGCTTAGAAACCTAGCTGGCTTTTAGGAGAAAAATGGATGTTTTCTGTCTCATGCTCAGTGTCCTTGTACCTTGTCTGTTTGCAGACCTAGGAGTGATACTTGCTGTGGTGGCTGGGGCTGGAGTTCTCGTGGCTGTTGTACTGACTGTGTGCTGTGTTAAGAAGAAGTAAGTTCATAATCTGTCACGTGTAACTTGGCAGTTCAAGAAAGCATTTTAGGAGAGCTGTTGGGCCCTCTGTTTCATATGTTGATAGAGACTCCTTGAACAAGGGTCAGAAGCATGAGGGTAGGCAATGTGCTGATGGTTGAAGTAGTGTGCCTCCAAGAATGCTGCCTTACTCTTAAATTGATTGACTTTAAGAGTAGAGCAGCATTCCCGGAGTTGTATTATTTCAGCCCCCAGTGCATTGCCTGCCTTGGCCTTAGCACAGGCTTCTGACCATACTGTAAGAACTTTGTCAGTGATTCCTGCGAAATGAAATCACAATGAACGGGGCTGCGGTGCGGGTGGCTCTAGACAAGGCTTTGTTCAAACAAGCTGTTAACTCACTCAGGTATCCTCAGAGCTGTCTCTCATCTGCACAACCTCCAGCAACTTCTTCTGGAGTTTGCACATCAAGTGGGAGCACTTTGCTATGAGATGAGCCCTTGGGGAGTTGTACAAAGCAAACATCCATAGCCTTACTCATGCAAGCAGAGTCTGAAGCTATCGATAGCTTGGGGTTTCTGATACACACACGCTTCGTGCTGGCAGGGTGATTGGGTCCTGAAGCTGTAGAGCTGAAAGGAATTTGTGCAACATGATTAGTAGAGCAGTTATGAGCACACTTCTATGCTGCACAGGAAAGACTTTACAAATACAGGCTTGAAAATCTTCAGTTCAACCTTTGGTCTTTCTGCATTGGGGACAGTTGCTCCAGAAAGTGCAACCAAGAAAAGTTCATTCGACTTTCATAGAGGACCCACTATCGTACTCGTCTTCAGTAACACTCAGCCTTGTTTCATGAGGTCCTGTGGATGTTGGGGAGACTTGGTACACATCACAGCTGGGACTCTATCCTTGGGTAGCCATTGTAGTTAATCTTGCAGACTTCAGGGTCTGTAGAGCAGTGGTAGGTAATGAAATAGCATGAAGTTATTTTCTGCTCTGTTAAAAAGGCATGTCTAGAGTCAAGAGTTATTTTTGCCGAGATTGCAAGTAAAGCCTTCAATCCAGGTAGACTGCCTGGCACTGGCTGGCTGGGATGGGTAAACAGGAGCTGTTGTTACTGAGTTCAAACACACCAGCCATGTGTTGTTTCTGATCTGTTAACAATTTCAACTCTAACAGGAAGAAGAAAAGCCAGAATCCCATGGTGGGAGTGTACAATGCTAACGTGAATACCCAGATGCCTGGAAAACAAGGCTTATTCACAAAAGGGAGGAAAAACAATGAGTCTCATGTCTATGCCGTTATTGATGATGCTATGGTCTACGGGCACTTGCTGAAGGAATCCAATGGCTCAGTCACTCCAGAAGTTGATGTGTACCGGCCTTTTGATGGACCCATTGGTAGCTTACCACCTTCTCCACCTCCATTCTCCTTCAGAAAAGACATTAAACGCTCTTCTAACACTGAGGAATCTCCACCTCTGACGGACACAGACCATGACACTTACACATTTGCTCATCAGAAATCAGGGCAAGCGGAGGACAATGGAGATACAAATGAAAAGAATAATGGAGATACGAGCATGTCCTTGCTGGAAAATAAGGAACCAGATGGTTTAGTGGAGTAATTTTACACCAGGTATAGCAGTTTCCTGTGGAAATACAGGTGTAAGGACAGGGGTCTAGGAAAAAAAAACAAAGAGCAGCTTGATTTTTAAATGTGGTTTGATTTTTTTTTTTTTTTTTGTTTTGTGTGTGTGTTTTCGGTTGTGTGTGTGGTGTGTTTGTTTTTTTTAAACTTCAGCTGTTGTTAGCTTTCAGTTTTAGAATGAACATCTTGCAAACTCAGAACCAGTTGAGATGCTCCAGGTCTGCGTGCATTTCTGGTTGTGAAACGGGGCAAAGGTACGCTCCTGCTTTTTATTACAAAGACATCCACAAAATGAGTTCCTAACCGCCAGCTTAAAACTGTGGCAATTAGTAGAGTGGGGAGAGTGTTTTGTCCAGTATTTTCTCCTCTCACAAGTCGTTTGTTCCTGAGTGTTGGTTGGTGACTCTTGGAAGATGTAGGCTACATCACAGTCTCAAGGCAACTCCAGATTGCACAGGTATATGAGTAAAGAAGGGGACACTGTCATTTCCACCACTTGCTGCTTGAAAATTTGTTGTATTTAGCATGCTGGTGGCTCTGTCGGTGTAGTGAAAGACCACATATGCCACCTGGGAGAGCTCTGTGGGTGTAAATCGGTATAAACGCTTGAGCTTGGGCTCTTCTCGTTCGGGAGGGGAGTTAGGGGTTTTCTCTAATTTCCAACTGATGTCATTCTACTTGGATAACACTGTGTGAGCCTACACCGAAGACTGTATTTTTCTCTGCTTTTTTACAAAAACACTTTCAAAAGTGTAAACCAACTTGCACTTCTGTTTAGGTGCCTGTGGTGTTCAAATTTTACTAATGTCTTGCGCTTTTGGTTCAAGAGTAAGGGATTCAATGAAGAAATAATGATGTTATTGTCCAGCTGTTTACTAATGCTTTTCACCTCACCTGTTAGAGATGTTTGGTTATTTGATAAGGATTTTAAAAAAGGGTAAAGAAAGCAGATTGTTTCCAGCAGGCAGTTTCTCTGAAATGCAAAGAATGAGAGTGAATCCATAAGGAAAGCCTAGATTTTTTTAATTTATTTTTTTATCAGTCTGAATTTAACAACCACGTTGAAATGATGGTGGGGACTTACACTTCAGCTGTCTAGCTACCTTTGGAAGGCACCTCCTGAAATCAGGTAAATAATGGCTCTCATTTTTAAGTGCTGTAGTTAGCATGCCCCTCAGTTCCTGTGCCTTTTAAAACTTGAGGGTCAAATCTTTGTGCAGAGAACTACGGGTATATGAATAAAGTTGCCTTTTGTATACAAACATCTGGCTCGTCCAGGTGTGCAGTTACTGAGGACCTTTGCAATTTTGCATGCAGCACTAGATGACTTGAGAATTTCTCTCCAAATATCTTATTGTGACGGTCTCTTGCCTAGCAATGCACAGAGGTGCCATAAAATTTTCAGACAGTGTTGCACACAATAATGTTAAACATATAATAATGTCTAAAATTAAAATGTCTTTACTAGAACCTTACTGTTTACATAAAAAAGTGGGTTTCTTCCTGTGTTAACTATGCTGACATTGCAAATTCACTACTTCTACGGTCAAGCGTGTGTATTTAACAGTGTATACCATTATACTGCTTGGACCACTGTAAGATTCAGTATAATGTCGTATCTCACTCAGTTTTCTGTAGCATATAGGAAAACATGTGCCAGCTAAAAATGCTTTTAATTGTTTCAGGTATTTGCCTGCTTATGTTTATCACTTTTAATATAGAAATGTGTGTTCCTAGACCTCTGGCTAGTCACTGGGATTGCATATTTCAAAGTATACTGGGTCATTTTAATGTCAGAACTTACAAAGATTTCCACAATGCCGGTAACTATTTTCTCAGGTAACTGAATTGCCACAATACATTTTTATCAGTTGTGCCTTTGTCAGGTCAACGTTTCTCACTTCTCCTTATTGAAAAGGAATGAGAAGTCTGCGAGAGAAATTCAAGGCTGTCTCACCCCTCTAGCTCGGTTTCTACAGTTGCTAAGATGAAACTTTTTAGTTCATGTTCTTTCTAACCAGCTGAAGAAAATGTAATGGAGGTTCACAACCTCGTGATCTTTGAAGGAAGAATATGATGCTTGTTGACTGGTATTTTTATTTGTTCTTTTTTAACTCTGTTTTTGGTATGGCAATATAAACCTTAGTTTACAGTTGTTTCCAGTCTGAGGTTGACTTTCACTGTGCTTATTTTGGCATCTTTAGAGTAAGAGTTCAGGCACAAATTCCAGTTAGCTTTTCATTAAGAGAAAGTTGTGACTTAATTTTTTAAAAAATAAATAAAATATGAAAGTGCTACCAGCTGGAGTAACTAGTGTATGTCTGTCTCACATGTGTAAACTTAGCCTCGAGTATTTTGATGTCTGACTGTTGGTAGCTACGCCATTGCCGTATGGCAACCCACAGATGGGTTTCTAGAGAATCTAGTTTGCTGGGGTAATATACTGCTGACTGTGTGTGTCCTTTTTCTCACATAGCCAGTGATATGCTATTAATTGCTGGTTCTAAAGGCATGTGTTTAGATCGTTGGGCAGAAGAGTTGTAAAATACTTGAAGCTTTCATATAAAAATAAATATTTCAGTGGCTTCTCGGTAGGGGCGTGATGTTTGTAATTTATTCACGCCCAACTGACACATACAACTGAATTCCAAATTAATTTCTTTTCAGGGATGATAGCATAAAAGTACATTTCATGACTAGTCCTTCAGCTCAGAAGTGGCCCTTATGAAAATGTGTGAAGCCCTTTTTTGTTCTAAATTAAAGTGCAGAGAATCAGTACATACTGACTGCTTGCTTTATTTTTTTGTTTATTTTGAGACAAGTTTAATACACATAGAAAATCATGTTTGAAATCCTCGCTACTGAGGATCCTAGTAATTGCTGGGAATGGACCCTCAGAGGAATAAGTCGGACCCACTCTTGGAAGGCATAGGGGACTCAGCAAGGTCCATATGCCCTCTCCAAAATTGCCACTTCGTATAAATGTAAATGAAAGAGCTTATCATTTGGGTCTTCACTGAGACTGTGCCATTCTGGGGTAGTTCCCTTGCAGTCATCTAAAAATGAAAACTTCTAAGTCTGGTTAACCACTTATGGAAAGGTGGGGGTCCATAGGAGGACAGCAGTTCAGAAACCCCCGGCTCAAATGTAATTTGCTTTTGAAGAGCAAAGAGAAGTGGAGGGTTTTTTGCCCAAAGCAGCAAAGCTGAAAAGGCACTTCTTGCTGCTTGGGCTAGAATCTGTGAGGTTTGAACAGTCTTGATCTATCAAAACACTCAGTAATTGCTTTATTTTTAAGCATGTACGTGACTAGTCTAGTGCAATTTCCAGGTAAATCAAGAGCCAAGTTACTGATCTTTGGATTAGAGCAAAATTTGCAGAGCACCAGTAAGAAATGAAAAAGTTAGTTGTGTTGTTGTTGACACCAGTCTAATATTGAGACTCCAACTCCTTGACCCTAGGGAAAAGAACCCCCATGTTACTGTGGAGACACTACCCTGGGATACCTGTGGGAGTGACAGAATACATTTAAGTACATGAATGTTGTTGGGGGGCGAAGCAAAAAGCTGAATAACCCTCATCTGTGTGCACATCTTCACCAGCCAGCGTCTCCTTGCGGGCTGTGGTGTGCACAAAGATGGGGCCAAGTCTGTCTCCCCAAAAACTTCGAAACTGGAAACACTAACCAAAAAAAAAAGAAATTATAGGATTCATTCCTTTAGTGTAAATGGCTTTCTACATCCAACTTAGTGATAGGTTTATCTTTCATAAAGTATAGCTTCCCAGCAATTAAGTAAGCAGGGGTTACCTAATTTTCTTTGAAACAGGGACATTTCTGGTGTGGAAAACTGATCCAGCCTGGAGGAAGGGACAGTCCTTTTACAGAGACTTAGAAACTTCTGGTGTGTTGTTCCATCAACATAAATGAGGCATGGCAAATTGTTTCAATTAGCAACATGCCTAACATAAAATGTTGGGGGTTTTTTTGTGGTTTGGGCTGCATCCGTGTCTTGTGTTAAAGAATTGCTACGCTGCTGCACACAAGTCAGGCTTTATGCTTCTGGGCAAGATGAATCTTCAAAAACTGAAGGAACTGCTTTTGTTTCTTGCCACGTTTTTGTGTGTGTATTTTGTATCTAGATATGTGTATTTATCCTGGTACGACTGCTGTACAAAGAGTGCCATGATGCATCCTGTCAAAGATGCGGTGATGGAGCAATACCCCCCTCGGCACACAGCACCTTTTTACACACGAGGGTAGGGAAACTGCCTCGCTTTCTGAAAGGTGTTTTCTCAGAAGAAAATGAGGGGAAAAGTTCTGGCGATGCCCTGTCATCTTTGCAACAAAACTATTTTATTTTTTTCTAAATGGAAATGGTTTGATTTCAGAAAGTATTATTTAGAAGAAATGAAATGTTCCATGTAAAGTATGTATTCCCCCTTTTTTGTTATTTCATTATCTGCATAAAGCTGAACTTTGCTATTGCTCACCGAGGAGAAGGTCTGGCCTATGCAAGTCCGTGCTGAAGGGAACGGTGGTCTGCTGGGGGGACGAGGGCCATCAGGGGAGAGAAACAGGGAAAGGGAGGGACAAGGTTGTGACTGATTTCAAGGGAGCAATCCAGGCATTTACGGGTCTCCTGGATGTATTTAATTTCTCCTGGAAGCTTTTCGTTCTGAGAGATTTTTTTTTTTCTTTTTTCCCAAATGTAGTAAACGAGGGAAGGCTTGTGAAAGGTGCAAAGAGAGTTTCAGTGTACATCAGGGTCCCTGCAACAACTTTGATGTACCTGCTCTTTTTCCCAGCAAGGATTAAATATTAGTTTTTTACCACAGTACTTGCACAACCACAGTCCTTCCACCAAAGAAGAAAAAAGCCATGCTTGGCTGAATTACACCTATTTGCTTGACTTTGAGACCAATTTCTCCACGCTGGGCCTGACGTGCTGCCATCGGCCAGCTCGGGCATGGCCACCGCTGCTGCCTGTGCCCTCTTCCTTCAGAAAGGCGGGGGTTTTTGGGTGGCCTTGGGCCCCCTGGGAGCGGGGGCTGTTGGAGCTCTCCCACCACTCCCATTGACCTTTTCCCCAAGATTTATCAAAGGCCTTCGGAGCGATGGGTGCTCGTTTCTGAACGTTACTTCAGGCCATCGCTGGTGCCTGCTGGGCTGGAAGGGCTGTGTCCTCCGGTGGGGTGGTTTGGGGAAACACCCGGAGAGGTGAGGGGATGCTTTCATTTCGGGGGGGTACCTCCCCAAATGAAACGGGGACAGGTTTGGGTGCTCCTCTTCTGCAGGAGCCCTGGGCATGGGTTTGCCTGAAGGTGGTGTTAGGATATCCTGAAGCTTTGCCACTGTGGGAAAAGTATCCCTACCTTTGATCTTTATTTTAAGGGCTAAAAAATGACAGACAGAGCCCATACAGCTTCCTCCCTACATGAGATTAATCACTGCAAGGTATCTATTAAGTACTTGGGTGTAAATGTAGTTTTCCACACAGAAGAACCTGGCCTTAAATGAGACTCACCGCTTGGTCTCAGGAGTATGAGCGGCAGGCTCCTCAGCCCAATTGTTTTAGCATCTGCTTCAAATTCATCATCGCAAATGCTTTTTATTTAAAAGAGTCTTTTTTAAAATTAAAAGAGAAGCAAATTAATGGTGTGTTTCTCCTCTCAAAATGCTACTTTTATTTAATTGCTGGATTCTGGAAAAGTAACCTGGAAACAAATACACGCAGATGTTCTGTAACATAGTTTAGCTACAAAGGCAAAAAATGACTGCTTTATGGTTTAAGCTGCTATGTAGAGTTTTGTTCATACTAAACTCCGCATTTGCACTTTGGGGGGTGATTGTGTGAAGCCTTCAGCCTCGAAGACCTGCACATCCCCTGGTGCCTTCTCACGCGATAGAAACTATCAGAGTTACGCTACTTAGAAAAGCAACGCGACTTCTGATGTCCTCAGAAGCGAGGGCTTTAAAGGTAAATGCTGTGATAAAATTTTGTGTATAAGAAGAATAATCTCAGTAAGACGCAAACCCAAAAGCTTGAACTTTTATAGATTTCACATTTCCACAGTAAATTAAACCTGTTCTACTTTCTGCCAAGTCAAACCTGTTTAGATACTTGGTAATTGCTTTCACAGCTTAATGCTTTACCCATTCAAAAGCTTGAGAAGGTTCATATGTTTTCCCTTCATTTGTTTCCTTAAGTTAATGAGAGTTTATTTAACAAGTGGTAAACCCTAGAAAATAAACAAAGGCATAATGAAATCGTCTAGTGTGATTGTTCGGTGAACTTTTTACAGCTTAGTCTTTCAGAGCAATTTAAGAAAAAAAAAAAAAAAAAGGCAGAAAGCCATTAGATCTTCCTCTCTAATTTCTTTTCTTTGGTTTAGCAGAGAACAAGTTTCTAAATACCTTAAACCAGCCTAGCAAAGCATATGGGTTCATGCCTTTGTCTAATATCCCAGAAGACAATTTAATATTTTTCCTTGCTAGTCAAACATCTGAGGAAAATGGGCAATTTGCTATATACTTGTGTATTCTGGCGTTTGATTTTTGGCTGATCGGTTCTGCAGATGAAACTCCTGCGCATTCTCCTTAGGTTTTTGTGGCCACCCGTCTGGGTTTAAGGAGAAGACAGCTTCAGCTGGAAGGAGCTGCTGGCTTTCTGTGACATCCCACGGTACTGCTGGTAGGACATGCGCCTTAGGGACCCTGTGCTGGGAAGGCAGCGCTGCTGGAAGTAAGACGACTCAACCTGGAGAGGCCGAACCACGTGTCAGCAAAGTTGCTCCAAGCACCACTGAAAGGCAGATATTTTTTTTTTGTCATCGCCTCCCCCCTTCCTTTTCCTACTGTCATATTTTCGTGTCTTGTCCTCCTTCCTACCCACGCTCCCCATCAGCCAAATTCAAGACAGAATTCCCCAGAAGCCACTTTTTAGGTGAACGTTCTCTGTAAGAATTGCACCTAGCAGCCACTGCAGGGGTGAAATACTTTTAACCTCTGTCTACAACATATTTCTTATTCTAGCCACACCGGAACCTGCTTGGATCACAGCAAAGCTGCCGGCTGAGCTCTGCTACAGCAAGGTCCCCAGGCTTGGCTGCCACAAAGCTGCTTCAGGGTTGAATGAAGTGACACTACTTGAGGTAGTTCTTTATCTCTTAAATGGCTGGGGAAATACTTGGGAAAACATTAATATATGTAGGAAAAACTCAAATTATTCTGGAAACGATGGCTTCTCTTGACATGAATGACCTCTTGTATGAGTAATACCTAATTAGACACCAAATTAGATGGAAGTGTGCAGAACAAAAAGCCAGGTCCACAAGCCGTGCAATGAATCATGTTGCTATCAGTAACCTCTTTCCAAGATATGCTTTACAAAGTCTGTAATTGCTTCACTAACATTTACCATAGTAAAAAATATCTCCCCCAATTCACGCATTGCTTTAGGTGATGCAATGGCGATGACTCCGTGGCTTTCTGTCACCAAGGAACAAAACGGAGGAGCTGTTCCCTTTCCTGCTACCTTGAAGTAGAAAAAGATGATGGGAATAATGCATCCCTTTGCTCCTGAAAGCTCAGATATCAGTTTTAACTTTATTCGTTAAGGTCCTGTATGTTTCCCTTTTGGGTAATTTCACCTCATTCTGGTATTTCTTGTTGTTAACAGTTAATCTATGCCAAACTTTGCATCATTGTGAGGATGTGGACGCGTTTGCTGTGGCAGGAGCTGTGAATGAAGCTTTCTCTGTTCCTGGAAAAATCACCACCTGCTCTCTTCCCTGTCGCTGTCCTGGAGATGCAGAGGGTAGGCAGGCTGTGCTGGGCTTTTGGGGGTGGCGAGGACCGCGTGTGCCGTCCCTCGGCGTTCCCCAGCCAGGGGTTGCTTTTGGTGGTGTTCGCTGCGGTTAGTACCCCTCTGGCTATTGAGTCTCCGCTCCTAGCCGCGGTATTTAGTTAAATCACTATTCTGCACTAACCTTTGCTGGCAGAATACCTTTAGATAACTTTATACGGCAGTAGGAACATGAGATACTACCTTTGTCAACATTGATAGGGGACCCTAACTAGGGTGGGCTGAGAGCTGGAGCCCACCTTTTGGGTTTCAGGTAAGAAACTGGTCCCATCTAGGTCACGGCGGGGAAGAGGAGGGAGGAGAAGCCTGTCCTGCAGAGCACGAGTGTACGTTTGTGCCTGGGAGCTTAAATTTCATCCTTTTCTGCAAAGCTGCTGCTGTAATAATAGCATTTGCTGCGGTTACTGCTGCTGTTATGCTTGCAGTAGGTGTACTAACCCTGCTATGGAATTGCTGGTACAGCTAATGCGTGATGATATAATGGAAGAAGGGTGTTCAATCAAGGTTTGCAAGTGAGCTTAATTTTCACATTTTCCTGATTTTATTTTTTTTTTTAAGGTCCAGGGATTTACAGCCTTAATACCTCCTACCTTGTGTGTGTGTTCTCTTTCCTTGTGCAGGATTCAGACCTGAAGTCCATAACTGCAATGTCCGTAATACTCCTGGACGAAATATGGCTTAAGACTTCAGGCATGGGTAATTCCACCAGTCTTTTGGCTTACCCTCGTTTGCTGATCCTCACAGATCTGTGATTCTTCCCCGCCTGTGGTGGCTTCTGAGCTGGAGAAACGTAACTTTAATTTAGTTTTTTATTATTTTATTTGCAAAAGGAGAGACTGAGAGAGGTGAGGTGGTGAAGTGGAGTTCAGTGCTTACGTAGGAGCGGGCTCGAAGTGCAGAGCCCATAGGAATAACAAGGCGCAGGGAAGGAGATGCTCCTTCCCTTTTGAGGTGCATCCTGGGGGTTGCACAACATCTCCTGTGTTAATCACACAAGGTTGGTTTGAGATCGCAGGCATCGCAACACGCTGGTTCAGACACGATGACTTCCATGTTTCTTTTTCTTGGGGAAGAGCTGAGGTTTCTTTCCATTAGTCCGTGTGCCTTCGGTTGACGCTGCACTTTGTGGGCAGCAGATGTTTCTCTCTGGTTTGAGTGCCAAAAAGATTTAAGGGAAGATCAAAAAGCGATGCTTGTCCCAGCCCCCAGCAGATGGACGACATCTGCTCCGGGCAGGTCCCATCATCGGGGCCCTCGGGAGCCGAGGCAGCCAGCGTCCCCCCTTCAACCCCTCCACCCCGGCATTCGCTGTCAGCACAAAAACGCCTAGTTGGCCACAAACAAAAGAGTGCTGTGGTAAGCAAGGATGAGGAATCTTCTAGAATTTCTTTTTCTTTGGCTTTTGAAAGAAAATTTGTAGTTCATAATGTACAGAAGGAAGCAGCATGTAGAATAATATTAAACTCATAAATGCAACCCTGGATCTGCAAGGTCAGTTTTGGCATCCTGGATCCGACAACTACAGCAGGAGCAAAACCACCCTTCCCTGTGCTCCTCCCGGCTTCGGAATAGCAAAACGTCTATGAAGAATGGTGCTGGCAGGAGCGTAGCTAAGTGAAAACAGAGAGCAAGAGAGATACGAGCAAGAAATCTGCTGAGAGCAACTTGTTATTCTCTAGATTTTGACAGATTGACTCTTTAATGTCCTCTCTGGGAATAACCTTTGGCATCCCTCTCCACGGCTGTTTCGCAGATTCGCGCCCCACGCAGAGATGGTCTGGCTGCAGCACCCACATCTTACCCGAAGCTTAGCATCGCCGGGGTCCGGTGGCTTTCCCATCGCCCCTCTTTAGTTCCTGGGCTCCCGTAAAAGCCCTCTGTTCATTTCTCTGACCACACATTTGTGTTTTAAGACCTTGTGGTTTATGACCATTCGGGATCAAAGCCAGCAACGCTTCCAGCTTTGCTGCTTTGCATTCATGTGTATCTGTCTCAAAACATGAAGGGATCGTCTGCCAGGGGAACTAGAGGGGTTTTATTGAGACAAGCTGGCTTCTGGGCTGTAACCACGCCCTACAGCAAAGAACCTTGGAAACCTTCAGGATCAGGGTCCAGAGTAAAGCTCGGCAAAGGGCTGTCCTCTTGTGCAAAAGAGACCTAATTTCACGTGCAAGTCTGCAGCAGCTGAAACCTCCCAGGCTGGTGTGAAGCACGGGCTTCTCCATGTACGGGCTTCTCTCCTCCGAAGGATGCGGAGGAGGAGGAGGAGGGAGAAGTCGTCACCAGCTCAGTGGGAAGGAGAGGGATGCCCAGTGCCCTGCAGCTCTGCTCGTTGCGGAGGAGGTGGGAGGCAGCCTGGGAAGAGCTGGCTCCAGGCTGGGACCCGAGGTGCCACCTCCCCGGCACCGCTCCCGCTGCCAAAGGGGGGTGAGGGAAGGACCTTTCTTCTGGGTTGGCTCCTATTTCAGACTGAAATTTCCCAGCAGCAAGGGAAGGGGAGGAAGGAAATCTCATTTTCCTACAAAAGGATTCCCTGCCTGTATCCCGCGTATGGCATGTAACCGGGATAACGGGGTGGGGGCAAATCCTGTAAACCATGCCACAGGGCGGGAGGCTCTCGCTTTCTGCTTTTCCCCTCTGCCTTTGATATCTCCGACCTTCTGGCAGATCCCTGGAGCTGCTCTGAAGAGGGACGCAAGGAGAGGAAAGCACTCCAACCACATTCCTTCAGCAAGCTATATATATATTTTTATTTTATAGTCATTTGAACAGCAGAGAATTTTGCAATAGTGACGGCCTCGGAAGTGTGCCCTCTGCATTTGTGTGTGTGTTTCCATCCCTCCAGCTTGGCTCCCACTCGGCATCTGGGAAGCCCCATCACGGTGCTGTTTTTAGGCGATGCCTCTCCCGTGGGCTCCCCAACAGCATCGTGTCTTGACAGCCCGACCTGGCAGCGCAGGGGACGGGACCCGAGCTACCAAGCTCTGAACCACAAAGAACCGCTGATACCTTTCAGCCAACAGCCAGCAAAGCCTCATTAAGCTGTTGGGGTGGCCTGCACTTCTTTCCCATCGTTGCTTTATTTCAATTTATGTTTTTTTCTTTAACCCTTTTCTCAGCAAAAAATTACTGAGGCCAAACCTGCAGCTGGGCAGGACTTCATTGGCACAGACAGTCCTCAGCGGATTTATGTTTGCTGAGAACTGTGCCTGGACCAAGAAAGACTGGACTATTTCAGCTGGGTTTCCATCACTTAAACAGGTCAGGTGATTCCTAAAGCTGCTCAAGTGTGTTGTTCTGGGCTTCGTTTTCAATACACGGTTGTTTTTTATATGGCAGCATAGTCTCTAATAGCATTACATTTCTGTTATTTGTGCAATACTTTCCTCTTCTATTTCCAGGAATATAATCGACTGACTGTGCTACAAGTCACCACTGCTTCGCCCATGATGCTGGAGCACAAATAAACCGTCTCGCTCTCCCACTGAAATCCATGAAACTGCCTTCTGGCGGATGAGAAAAGGACCAAGAAAGCGGGGAATCCTTCTGGAAAGGACACTCGCCTTCTCAGTAAGTCAACCCATGCCCGTTACTTGCCAATTCATTCATGCGCCTAACTGGTCTACTCAGAAACCCCGTTGACCAGCCGATAAGGCCAATTGTATCTCCCAGTGCAAAGCAGGAGTAGCTCCCTCTGCTCGTCGAGACAGGACCTCGATCCCCGGGAGCCTGAATCGGGGCACTGTGGGGAACAAGGGGCTCCCACAGATCACTGCCAGGGCTTATGGGGAATCAAAACAGGAGAAGAAAGCAGGACCAAGCTATGCTGGTGTCCCAACAAAGCTCAGCAAGATGGGAAAGGACATTGCAGAGCGACAGCCCCGGGCAGCCGAGGCAGCTGTTGGCCAGGCTGGACTGCTGCACTGGTTCTTTGCCGAAACAACCGAGCCGTCCTGATAAATTCCCGGTGAAAAAAACAATATATATCTCTAAATTGTGCCTAAGTGGACGATGCAGCTGCTAACGGGGCTGGATGAGGCCAAACGAAATGCTCTAACACTCTCTAACCCGACACCGAGCCGTGATGACGCTCTTTGCAGAGTGACTCTACTTGAACATGTGCGCGCGTGCGTGCATACGTACAGTACACGTACACGTACCTATAGCTTTATAATCCTGCTGCCAAGGGGAAGGGGTTGCAGGGGGAGACCCCCCCCGCCGCTACACGATCATGAACTGGCAGACGTAGGGCAGCTGCTCTCTGCACCGCTTGTCGAACCACTTGCCGACGGCCGCGC
>NW_009626910.1:14962-18212 GCF_000690535.1 Cariama cristata
CTTGCCGCCCCGCTTGCCCGCGGCCGCCATGTCGTTGAGGCCCAGCCAGATCTCTGCCTCTGAGCCGATGCTCTTGCGCATGTAGTCGTAGAGAGCATCGTTCTCCTCCCCGCTCTGAGGGGTGCTGAGCGTGCCGCCCTGCGAGATGCAGTTTTCGCTGGCCTCGTGGTACGTCTTGCTCTCCGAAAATGCAAGGAAGCATTTTAGGTGAATTTTGGTCCCTTTCAGGCAAACTGAGAGGTTACCACACAAACAGAACAAAAAAAACAGAAAGGAAATTGGTTTTAAAAAACGGTGCTCAGGAAGAGGCAGCGGCAGCAAACGCAACGGCCAAGGTGCAAACTTCATTTCTTAGGCTGCACAACGACCCTCGGCAGCACGGGCGTCCCAGGGGCCCTCTCCCCCCTATGCCTTCTCCCTCCCCATCTCCAAACCGTCGGGAAAAATGGACCTGGGGGTGCCCCTGCCCCCTGCCTGGGCTCTGCGGCTGCCGGAGCAAGGCACAGCGTGGTCCTCCCGCCCCATCCCCTGGCCTTGCCCTCCCCCAGCTCCTGCTACGCGCTCTCGGAGGAGTTTGGTGGAGGCAAGGTTTGTGACGGGCACTGCCGTGTTTTGGGGAAAAGGCTGCAATGCCAGTTCAAGCATCTTAGTTATGCAGGATGAAAAAAAAAAGTCTTGTCTTGTGCTTGCATAGCTTGAGGTCTTCAGAGGAAATTTCTACGTGCCTCTGATTTTTGCTGTTAGGAATAGCAATTTATTTTATTTTACTTTTAAGCTCTAAACCTTGAGAGTGCAAGGTACTGTAGCCAAACAATAACTAATCAGAGCCACGCATTATTTCCAAACCAATTACATTTCAGTGAATGTGAACTTGTAACTAAAGCCTTGATTTTGCTTTTGTTCCTTTTCTTTTAAGGAGAAAATTCCCCTTAACTTGCATTTTCATCTCATTTCTGTTTCGTGTTCTGCAAATCCTTCTCCTGTCGATGTCGGTGGAGTTTGCACAGACTAACTGTGGAGCACGGGTGGAAGATGGACATTTTGGGACCGTCCTCTGCCTGTGGTCAGTGAAGTGTGGTCAGCGAGGTTCCCTGGGCAATACTGCGGTTTGTGTAGGAGACCAGGTCACCGTTTCACTGGGGTTCAGACAAAAGAGTAGGCTACATTTGACTAAAGCACAGGATAATTCATTACCCATCCTTCTAACTCGTAAAGGAAAACGAACATCTGGCTCAGTGTCATAGAAATATCCATCGCTTTACAAACGGGAAGATCTAGCACGTAAAGAGGGAGGGCCACGCGCTGCACGACTCATGTCACGAACTGCCCCAGGAGTTGCATCTGCCTGGAGGAATCGCATCGAGCCCCCACTTTGTTTTGATCCCCCAACCTCTCTCCCCGTGATGGAGTCCTTGTCACGGGGCCCTTGGGCATCTCTTGTCAAAAACGCGTGGAGCAATTGCAGCCGCTTTATGCGCAGCTCCTCTCCCAAAGCAAAGGCCGTGCCTTCTTCAGCCAGTCTTTTACCTGTCTGCAGCGCTTGCTTTTCCTTCAGCAGAGCAACCTCCTGGGAGATGTTGTCAATCATCGCCTTCAGGTCTTCAATCATTTTGAGGCTCACACCATCTGTTGGAGAAATCAAGGGAGGGACATAAACGTGAGTTGCATCCCCAGGGGACCCAACCGAAGCTGTTCCTGTCATGAAAACCCCGAGAAAGACAAAAGGAACCCACAAAGTCAACACCCGTGTCCCCTCGCACATCCATCAGAGCGAGCGTTTGCTCAGTAGCCTGGTTCCACCATCAGCCCAGTCTTCCCAGTTTGGGTTTGGGGGCTTTGCACCCCATGGGGTTTCAGGCCGTGGGGGTCTCCCTGTGGGTGGCTGCTGCAGTGCGCACGAGGGTTGCAGGGTGGTACCCCCGCGTTCCTCTGCTCCCATGGGTGCGTTGGCAGGAAAGTGCTTTGCGCTTTGCTTGCCAGGCTGATGCTCAGCGGGAAGGGCTGCGGTACCTCCGCCAGACCTGCCCCTCACCACCGGGCACCCCGTCCCTCAGCCCCCCCTCCAGCCATCATAGCTGCCTCTGTCCAAGAGTCACAGAATGGTTTGGGTTGGAAGGGACCTTAAAGCCCATCCAGTCCCAACCCCCTGCCATGGGCAGGGACACCTTCCACCAGACCGGGTTGCTCCAAGCCCCCATCCCACCTGGCCTTGGAGACTTCTCCTGCCTCAGCCTTCAGCATCCCCGGCGCAGGTACCCAAACACTGGCCGGAGCTGCTCTCCTGCTGCGAGAAGAGTCCTCCTTGGCCGGGTTGCAGCCTGCTGCTAGAGCCTGCAGCTTGCTGGGTGTGATGCCTCTACAACAGCTCCAACCAGCTATTAATCGGTCCTTGCATTTCTCCTCTCTAGGAGCAAACGGACCGTTACGCCTTGGAGGTGGTGGGAGACGGGACATTGAGGTATTTGTAGTCATCACGCTGCTGCTCCTATTGCTTTACCTCACCTGGCAGTCCTCGTGGGGCGAGAGGGGACAATTTGCCCACGATGTGGTAGGACAGGGGTCCTTGAGGGTCAAGGAGATGGGGAGCCGAGGCACCAAGCCAGGCGAGTCGGGAAGCAGATTGGATGTGGACCAAAACCACCGGCCCCAAGAGTCCAAGGTGCCGTGAGGGTGAGAAGCCAGAGGGAGGAGGGCATGAAGCTGCTTTACGCATCAGTCAATTAATGCCCACGGGAGCACTGAGGCGCTAGTTATCGGTTTGCTGCCTTTGATGAAAACACTTTGTGGGAAACAGCTAACTGATGCCGTGGGGTGGTTGTGGTTTTTTTCCATGCAAGCCTGGCTCGCAGCAGCACGACTATCACTTAGGTTTAAGTGCCACCCAAGGGCCGTGGCAGGACGCTGCCAACTCACGTTGTTCCAGCCAGGTCTGCCGGTGGGTTCCCACCCTGAGGGTCCCCGCCACGCAAGGCGACACGTCTCCTTCATAACCACCTCGGCGCCCTGTCCCTTTTCACCATCTCTTCTCCAAATCCTGGGCCACGAGACGTTCCTACAGCCACACGTGCACCGGGGCGTCGTGGGGAGGACCGGGAGGGGGTAACTTGCACTTCAGCTACAAAGCGAGGACCGCG
Organism: Cariama cristata; assembly: GCF_000690535.1. Taxonomy (NCBI): domain Eukaryota; kingdom Metazoa; phylum Chordata; class Aves; order Cariamiformes; family Cariamidae; genus Cariama; species Cariama cristata. Next base: position 18,097 of record NW_009626910.1, read on the forward strand.
GCTACACCAAGAGACATCAAATTTTCTATTTTCTTGCCAGAGGTTTTTGTCTCCGCGCTGTCCTTTCCTCAAGGCTCGCCTCCCGCAGCCCACGTTTACAGCCTGGCTTTGCTGCC
>NW_009626910.1:18292-18900 GCF_000690535.1 Cariama cristata
GGGGTGCCTTGGGTCGCAGTAGTCTGCTGGTGTGGAAGCCTGGCCAGTAAGGCATTTGATGCTGCAAATGGGAGCTCTTGCCCAGTTTTCCTTGCTCTAGTTACATGCTGACTAACAAACCAACCCCTCTGTACCTAATTTTGGTTATTTAACTGCCCCGGTATGAAAGCTGGATGTGTGTCTGGGTTGCTTAGCTCTGCCTGGGCAGGCACCATCTGGTTTGGTCCCATCCGATCGGGTTTCTGTCCCCCAGCGAGGTGAGCATCGCTCTGGTTCATCACACCTCCCCGGCCGTCAGTATTTCTTCGGACACCAGGCATTCCCACGAATGTCCCGGCCGGAGGAGTCAGGTCCCAGATGGCAGTCTGTCCCTGAATCGGGGACAGTTTATGTTCACCGGCGATTTCAGGGAAGAGTGCCCAGACCACAAGATTACACCGACATTTTGGGCAGCATCAGGAGTGGAGCCCAGATCAGTCCCTGTCCACTGATTTAAGCATCCAGGCTCCGATTTCTGTCTCCAATTACCTTAAAAACCCCTGTGAGAGCTAGGCAAAGGTGGTCCCTCCCGTGCCCCCAGCACCCCGCCGCGGCTGTGACCGAGGGGG
>NW_009626910.1:18961-19573 GCF_000690535.1 Cariama cristata
CCAGGCATCAGGGTTCAGGGAGAGTTTGCTGAACGGCTGCGGTGTCTGGAAAAGTCACTGGGGAGCAATTCGAGGGGGAAAGGAACCCAACTGCAGGCAAAGAGAGTGTGCTGTCTCAGCATTTTGTGAATGCTATGGTGTGGGTTTTTCATGTTGAAACAGCACCGTTTTTGTCCTGAAACAGATCCAAATGTAAGCAATAATTACAAAAAAAAGAAGAAAAAAAAACAAAACAGAAGAAAAAACAAAAAAAAAAGAGATACAGCTTGGCTCAAATCATAGTTTTCTTTTCTAACATTTGTGGTTTGGCTTCACAGATTAAAAAGAAAATAAATCCAGCCAAACACCCCAACCCTGCAGTGGCTTCACCCTGGCCGACCCTCCCCAGCTAAGGGCAGGGGGGGGATGGGGAACAAATGGGAATGGGATGGGGATCAGACGGGAATGGGATGGGATGGGGATGGGGATGGGGATGGGGCCATCCTGCCCTCGCTCAGGGCAGGAGCAGCTGAGCCCCAGCCCCTGCGGTGGGTGGGCAAGCAGGGTTGGCCGGGGCAAGGGGCTGTGGGCAAAGAGGAGCCTCGCGAGGGATTTTTGGTGCTTTTCTCCCTC
>NW_009626910.1:19746-20062 GCF_000690535.1 Cariama cristata
TCTTGTAAAAGAAACTCCCAAGCTTACACTAAAAATTGCCACCAGCTGTTCCAGATGCCTTGATTTTCAGGACTCCTCCCCTCAAATGCTTTTAAATTGGAGCTGAATTTTCCTGTCAAAAGGTGATTTTTCTCCCACGTCCTTGTCACCGATGGGTTACAACAGCAGTTGCGGTGCCACGGGGAGAGAAATAAGCTTTCTGTCAGAAACGCCTCTCTCCAGCGAGCGCAAAGCAGGTCCGCACTCGGAGTGAGCCGGGGGTTGCTCCAGAGAAGAGCCCAGCCTGGCGGGGTGGGATGAGCGGCTGTGCCCCGAG
>NW_009626910.1:20104-21106 GCF_000690535.1 Cariama cristata
ACCGGCTGAGCGCAGAGAGCAGCCCGGCCAAGCGAATTCCTGGGATGCTTCCTCCGCTCCCCGCTTCGGTCCAAGCAGGAAAGCGCCCGCCAGAAGCGGTCCAAGCCCACGGACACGCAGGCTCCCACGGCGCCGGGCTGCGACGCAAGCCGCGTCCTTACCTGCCTGCTCCTGTAATGGATGTGCGTGAGTCGGAGGGAGAAAGGATGGGACAGCAGCCAAAAAGGAGAAGGAAAGGAAGAAAAAAACCACCCCAAACCTCCCTAGGGAAAAGAGAACTTGGGCATCTCGTTGTGTGCATTGCCCTCGGGTAGGGCTGAGGAGCTGGAGCTCGTGTACAGCGTGATGCACACCTGGGGCAAGTGTTTTAAAATAAAGATCCATGTTGACATTTAATGGATTATATATTATCTGCCTACTCATCTCCAAATCTACAACAGTTGTCTGTCATCTGCCACTCACTTGCTTCTGAAAAATGAATGACGAGGGGTAGAGGGGGTCACAGAAAAAGAGATTTTTTTAGTAGAGGAAAAGTTTGGGGCGAACCTTAGAGAGACTATGGAAAATGTGTTGCCCTTTGGAATTCAGACCAAGCTGTCCCATCAAATTTATTCAAGGTAGGAACCCACCCCAAACATTTTAATAGCCTCACTATTTTACAGAAAGGCTACACAGCCATTCCCACAGGACGGGGGGGAGAGAGACGCTTTATTGGGGGTTTAGATGCTTTTTTAAAAGTTTCATTAAAGCACTGTTAAATGCCCGAACCCCCGGGGTAAGTGCATCCCCCCCAAGCCCCACAAGGTCTCCTTGCAGGGAAGGTGCCGCCGCTCCTTACCTTTCTTGGAAGCCACCGGTTTTTGCCGGGCTTTGGTGTTTTGCTCGCTGGAGACCTGGGCGAGGGAGAGGAGGCAGAGGAGGAGGCAGGCTCCCCAGAGCGCCATGCCGCTGCCGTCCGGTGCCGAGTGATGGGCGGTGGAGCGGTTCCCTCGGCCGGCACAC
>NW_009626910.1:21279-21503 GCF_000690535.1 Cariama cristata
CTTACCGCAAGTCTGCTAAGCTAAACAGAAGGCTGTGAGTACAGCTGGAATGGTTCCCGACGGCTTTTAGTAAAATGCCACGAATTTGATCGCGTGTGCCAGCGATGGCAACGACACCGCGAGGTGTGAAACGGCATTGGGGTGGGCGAGGGATGCTGCCAGGCGGGGGGAGCACGTGGGGGGACCGAGCACCCTGGTCCCAGCCGTGGTGGGACACAAGGGCC
>NW_009626910.1:21515-27538 GCF_000690535.1 Cariama cristata
TCCCCGCGGCGGGGGGCTGCGGTGACCCCCCCAGCCTGAGCGCAGCCGCGGGAGCGGGGCAGAGGGCTTTTGCTTTGTCTAGAGTCGTCCTTGCTCAAAGTGTAGAGCAGCTCTTAGACCTCAACAAAAAACCAGTTCCACCGTGGCCTTGGCAGGGTTGCCCTGCCATCACTGCTTCCCCATGAGAGATGAGACCCCGGGGTCCCCAGGGGAGGTCACCCTTGCTGCGGGGACACCATTTCCCTGCTCCCCATGGGGATGGGAGGCAGATGCCTGCTCTGGGCAGAGCCCCCCGAGAGACCCAGCCGCTTTCTCCCCTCTGCCTCGACGGGGATTTCTTCTTTGCCCTTTGACAGACACCGTTTGAGGGCAGCTTCCAACACAAGAGGTTCGGACCTCTATTTTCAGGACATCCCCCCCCTCCCCAAAAGGGAGGTGCTGTGTACAGCAGCCCTGTGGAGAATGGGGCTCTGCCACTGCTCTCGCCTCACTCCCAAAATTACGTTGCAGGATAAGGCTTTGGTCTGTGCCCATGTGGGGGGGCTCGGTGGCACACCCCCCTGGCTGTAGGACCCACCTGGGGGGCACCAGGACCTGCTGTTTGCCCCCCTTTTTCCTTGCACCGAGGGCAGAGGAGGGAGGGTGGCTCCCAGCCCTGGGCTCGAGTTGCCAGGTCTGGGGCTGTTCCAGCACAAATCCTTCTCCTCGTGGTGACTCCCATCCCAGGGTGAGGACAGCTCCATCGGCCATACCGTCCCCCACCCCACGGCAGTTTTGCAAAGACAGGGTGGTCAATGCCGTGGGGCTGCCTGGCCGCAGCATCGCACTGAGACCTCGGAGGTGCCTGGGCAGCCCCTGCCAGGGGAGCGAGACCCCTTCACCGGGGCACATGGCCCCACCACCAGCCCAGGCCCTGGCTTCACGTGCTTTTCGTTTTCCAAAACCGCTTTTGGTTCTGTAGGACAGAAAACCAAACAACAGCTCCAGAGGTTTTAACCAAACCGGAGGGCTGCTCATCGTGTTGCTCTTTAACCCTTTCCATCACCCTGGCTGGGAGCTGGAGGTGTTCTGGCTCTGCCTCACCCCACCAGGCAGCGGGAAGGGGAATCTCAGCCTTTACACCTTTGTCCTGAAAGTCATCTGAAAAGCGACTGTGGTTTGGCAGGCCTGGGCAAAAGCACGGATGAAGAAAGCTGGGAAGATGTTTGACCTGCTACTGCAGATGTCCCACTGAGAAGGCGGCTGCTCCATCTCCACACCACGCGCGTTGCATCCACCTGGGTGGCTTCCCATCCTCCTCCGGCAGCACTCACACCTTTGGGAGTCAAAATCGACAAGAGCAGTTTGCACCTCGGAAGCCTGGCACGTGCCAGGGTCGATAACGCAAAGTATCTCCTGGCCAGCTCTGCCGAAGCACGGGGACACTTGATGAGGCGCGGCGGCTCTGAAAAGCTGATTGATGCTTCACGTCCACCACCCTGGCATCAGGCTGAGTAAGTGAGGGGTCGTCCCTGGGCCCACCTGAAATTACTTTGAAATTTGGGTCTTCACTCAGTTTTGGGAATGTTCAGGCTTCTAAATAGAGCTGTAACAGCTGACAGGGATGAGCTGGGCTCCACAAAAAGCTGTTCTCCCCAGGACCCCCTTGCAGGGTCCCGGCCTGACTTCTTGGGGCAGCTGGGCTGTGCTGAGCAGCCCTGCAGCCAAAACCAAGACCACTGCCTGATGTTTTGGGTGCTGCGGTCGCTCAGCAGCTGGAACACAAACGGGTGAGTCTTTCCTGCACGAGGAACAAGAACAAATTGAGCAACTGGAAGAAATTCATGTAGGGAGAGGATGGAGAGGCATTTTGGAGAACAAAGTGCTCCAGACATCAGACATTAACCTTAAATCTTTTCTCAAAAATTAAGGCAAGATGCCACCCAACACAATGTGGACCACTGGAGCTGTAGGAGCATAAAAGGTCTGAGATAAACAGGGGCGCGGCTGGAAAAAGAGCTGCTGTTGATTTAGTTTGGCCACAACTGCCTCGCACTTTTGCTGAATAAGGAAAACCCTGCCCTTATATCCTACCTGAATAAAGCTCTCTTGCAGTCCAAGCTTTTGAAGCCAAGGAGCAACAGGTTTAGATTTTCACTCCGCTCTACCACACACACAACCCCACTCAAATTTAAGCCAGAGAACATATATTTTGGGGATTTACCGTTCTCCCGCCTGGTCTATCCCAAAATGGGATGGAGCCCAAGAGATGCCAGACACCTACGTACACATACATGTTCCCTTCTCTTGACAGTTGAGTAGCATTTACCTGTCCAAAGTACTTTTGGTAACTCAGCACCTCCCAGTTTTCCTTGGCCCCAGATTTGCTCGCCTGCCTTGGCTTTGATTCATGTCCTGCCACACTGCGGAAAACCCAAAATGCTCTCTTTGCTGCACATGAAATGGTTGGACTCCACACCCGAGCCATCTGCGAGCCCCAACCACAGGTTTCTGGGTGGCTGGGACCCGCTGGAACGCTGCATTTCTCCACTTGCCCAGCTGAAACGGGAAGGGCTGGGCAGCTTTCCATCAGCCCCTGAAGGACAGGTCTGCAACCACGGGGCCTCTCACGGCAGATCCTGTGCTGGATGCCACCGTCATTTTTCTTGAAAAAGAGAAAAATGAAAAGAAGTAGACTCAAAAAAACTTCTCTCTGGTTATTCACGGGGGGCTTTGCTCCAATTCTGCCTTATGTAGATTGAAAAAAAAAAAAAAATAAATAAATATCCTTGGCACTATAAAAGCTCATAAACCCCCATGAACCCCCCCCGACAGGAGCAAGCTGAAGCGTCGCTGCAGTGGGTCCAGAACGGGGATGCTCCAGGGAACGGGCACCTAAAAGCTGGAGGGCCCTCGCCCGTCCCCAGCCCGGGCTCCTGCGGTTCCAGTTAAACAACGGAGCCACCGGTGGTCCTTTGTACGCCGGCTCTCTGGGCAGACAGCGCGCTTTTGAGATCCCGATGATTCATGGTCCTTATGTAAGGGAGGCGTGGGAGGTGGGCAGAGGTAATCCTTTTTATTAGATGAACTAATAGAACTGGAAGACAGCGGCGAGGTTTTGGCCAGGCGAACCCTTCCCCTTTGGGGCTGAAAGAGAAGCAGCAAATGTCAGAGCTGAGAAGCAGCAGCTGGGAGGCTCCTCAGGCATCCATAGCCCATCGGGGAGAAAGGGAGCGGGCACGGGGGAAAGAGAGCGATGGCTAATTCATGGGAGGGTTAATGAGAAGCAGAAAGACTATAGTGATACCAAGAAACCAGTTTTTCATCGGTGATTTTCTAATTCTGTGCAATTATGGATTTTACTTCCCAGTAAAAGCACTTTACTCCCTGGTTTCAAACCCGGTCTGATCAGAGAGAAAGTAGCTGCTGTTTGCTGTAAGGAAACTGATTCGAGGTGAAAAAAAGAAGGCAGAAGAACCTACGCTTATGGAAACGGCCCAAGGGTCGCAGGGAAGCAGTCAGACAAGTTTACGTGGCTTTGGGAAACCCAGTAAGTAGGTTGCGATGCTGAATTTGGAAGGCTTTCAGCAAAAACACTGGCTGGAATAAGCCCGCGAAAGGAAGCTGGATGCTCCTGGCAACGACGCAGACCTGTGATTTCGTGCCCAGCTAGGTAAGGAAACGGGCAGCGAGATCAGAGGCGATTCTGACCCAGCTCCTAGGAAACGAGCGGGTATCGCCAAGCCAAGAAGTGAGGCGGCGCCGCCACACAATGGCTGGAAAGTGGAAGGCTGGACTAGATAACGGCATTCACACGGTTATTATCAAGATCAGCAATTACCAGACCTGGCTTTTCAAGGCTAAGTTACCGGTTCAAAGGCTGGCCACCACAATGATGCTTGCTCTGAAGTGGGGCTAACAGAAAAAAAATCTCTGATACTAATTAGCCGCTGCCCAAACTCGTGCTGGCATCGTTCCTGATTTCGACCAGCATAAACAGCATCACAATAGGTTAAGATGGAGAGCGCCAAATCTAGGGATCATTGTTTTTGAGACCAATCAAGAAGAAACGCGATAATGGTTCAGGAAAGGGCGGTTTTCATAAGGACAATGATGGGGAAAACCAAGGAGCCAGCACTTTGCCAAAAAGTTATACCCAGCACCAACTTTAGGAAATTGGCTCCAAGCCCTCCCATCACATCCCACAGCAAGCACGGCTTGCTCCCCTACCCCACATTCACCGAGGGTCACAGGACAGAAGGATCTGTGCTAAAGATGATCCTCGGGCCTTAAACTGGACCCAAACGTGGAGAACTTGAGTTCAAGTGCTATCGGCTGCTCAAAATCCTCCTGTTTCCAAAAGGAGCTGTACCGAAGGACTCGCCCTCCCTTCTGTTTGGAGCACGCAGCTCCTGCGGGCTAGGGGTAAGCCTGGCTGTCCTCACTGCTTTGCTTTTCTGCCTGTCATCCACGTCCCAAATCCAACCAGCCAAAGGAAAACTGTAGTCAAGTGTCTAAATCTAACACCAAAACTCTGGAGAGATTCCTAATTGTGCAGGTTCGCTGAGCAGGCTGCACGAAACCGCCTGTCTCGGCAACCGCTCAACTGAGGTCACTGTTGAAATTAAAGTCAGTATTTTAGGACTGGCAAGCAGACGGTGGTTCTGCCAGCTTATGATCTTGTTGCATCTCGTCCTCACCTTTGAGCGATTGGTTTGCTTTCATATGGCTGGGGATGCTGAATTAGGGATTGTGAGAGCATTTCAATGTCAGCCTCATGAATTCCTTGATTTTTTTGAATTTAAAGAAAAGTTTGTGTGATCAGACTGCAGGAAGAAAGCAATCCATTCCCTTGAAAAGCCTCATCAGATTAAAGCTGATCTCTCTCTGGGGGGAAAGAAGAGAGGTAAGACTTAGATCATAACGTGGAAACCTATGGGTTCAAAACCCTGGAACTGCCAAAACTTAACCATTTGCCAAAACACAGCGAGAACAGGTAGTGAGAGCTCCTCTGGCAGGCAGGACCTGCAGGTTGGGGGCTCTGAGCACCCCAATGCCCCAGCACCACTGTCTCGGCTGTGGTCCCCGCCAGCCCAGCTGGGAGGAGGAGGAGGAGGAGGAGGACGGCCTCTGTGCCTCAGAAAGCAGCAGAGACTTCATTTCCTTTTTCCCCTCCGAAGGTATTGGCTAAGGTGCCGCAGCAACTATGATCTTCTCCGTCTAAATCAGGGAGATCAAATCTCATCTACAAATGGTGGGACATGAAAACTCAGGCCTGCCTGTGTCATGGATCTTACCCTCATCTTGAGAACAGGGTAGCAGCAGAGATGTTCACAGAGCTCGCAAGATAACCACAGCCTTATTAAAGTGTTCCAGTTGATGAAATTGAGGTTGAAACCATCACCGGGGAGTCATTAACAGCAGCACGTCTGAGAACCTGACGTTGTTTTGCAGAACAGCAAAAAGGTCTTTGTTACGGGATAGCTAGAAATGCAGCTGACCCAAGGAAAAACTGAGGGATCGCAGTCCCTCTGTGGGGAGATGGGTACCAAAGTGCCCCAAGGAAAAGGGGCAAGGGACCAGGCACTGAAAGCCCGCGGCAGCTGCCTCCCTGACAGCAGGCACAGCTACCAGCAGCATCCACCCTCGGCTTGAGAAGGACCGTCCACCTCGCACCGGCGGGCAGAGCAAAAGGCAGGAGTGCACTAGGAGAGGAGGGGTTGGGAGCAGGGAGGAACAGCACGGAGGGTGACGGCCAAAGAGCTTCAGTCCCAGTCGCAGACCTGCTCAAGCGTGTGAAAGGAAAGCAGGGAACAAGGCGCTGGGGTACGGACTGGAACACTCGGGTCTCACCGGTCACAGAGTCACTTCTTCCCCTTCTCTGGGTCTCAGTGGCTGCTTAGTGTGGGCAAATCTCGCGGTTTAACCCCAGCTGGCAACTAAGCACCACGCAGCCGCTTGCTCACTTCCCCACCTTGGTGAGATGGGGAGGAAAAATCAGAAAAAAGGTAAAAAACATGGGTTGAGGTAAGAACAGTTTAATA
>NW_009626911.1:0-7653 GCF_000690535.1 Cariama cristata
AATTAAAATGTGATAAACAACTATACTCACATGTGAAGTCTGGTCATGACTCCTCACGGCTTTACAATGCACATAATTATTTTGGGATGAGTGTAAATTAAAGTCAGAGACACACTAGGAATGGTGGGCTAGATATATCTGTATATGACAGTCTACTGAAGTAGAAACCAATTTATAAAGTGATATGAACAGCCTTTGCATAGGTGGTCAAGGTTTGATAGCACCTGTGGTAGCCACTTTTCCTAACTCTGAAAATTCAGGAAGCAGTAGTCTCCTAAAGTCTTGGGGTTTATGGTATTAGTAGAGGGTTTTGAGAGGCCAAAAATGTTATCCTCAGATCCTCTCTGACCTCATTATTTTCTCTCAAAACCTTAGAAGTGAAGTGATTTAGAAACTTGGTTGCATGTGGCAAGTCTGCAGTTCATTTATATTTTTCATTAACCAGAAAAAATAACTCAAATCTTTCACTGTACAAGACTTCATATCACAATAGGAATATTCAATAGGCAAATATTTGCCTCCCATCCATAGTGCACAATAAAGGTATAGCTGCCCTACTGCCACTGAATGTTGCACCTATCTCTTAAGGCCAGTTATCTATCAAGAACAATGCCAGCTCCTACAAGACAAAAATAAGCAAATAAAATTTGAATAAATGAGAATAAAGGGTCAATAACCAGAATTGCTGTGCTATACTGATAAATTCCTTTTGGAAGTTCGTGGGATGACTATAGCGAATGCTTCATTCCATTACCACTAGCCTGCATTTGAGAAATGTTTACTCTGTGAAATTAGAAGGTTTAGAAATAAATGGGAAAGTCAGAGCGCTGTATTAGCGCAGAGCTGTTGAATGGCTGCAGAACAACAGGAAGAGGAATGGAATAGCCATTACAGCCTTTATTGCCATGGCACATTAAGACAGACAACAGCATACAAAGAACAAGCAGTTTAGACACAAAATAACATTTTGCCAAAATTCTGTTTTACATCTAACAGCTCTTGCAGTCAAAAGCCAAGTTATACTTGGCAAGTAAGTATAGGGAATTTTTCAGTACAAAGATGCATAATATGCAAATGCATAATATTAGCTGTGGTGGTCATTTTTTTTTAATATTGTAATACCATTTGGTCCAAAACTAGCTATTAATTTTTTTTCTTTATTAGCGCAAAAGTTCATTGCTACTTTCTGTGCTGGAAGCTGGTGTAATACAGATGAAAACTAATTATTCCAGTGTATTTCCAGCACACATTTCTCACAAGATGCCCAAATTAACTTCATTTTTCATGACACACCAATTGCCAGCAGAAAGCAACACTTGCTCACGCATCCATACAGTAACCTATGTAAAATCAGTTTAAGTGTCAGGCGAACTGACAGAACAGGACAACTGTTGTAAAGTGGCATCTGTATACAAAATAGGTTTGACAGATAAATAGGAAGAGCTTCAGAAGATAAAAGGCAATTCCCTTTCTACCAATTCACCTGAAAATTTTGACTCAGACCAAAGAAAGTGTCTAAAAGGATCCCATTATCAAAAACATTTCTCAGTGAAGTAGTGTCCTGCAAACAAATTTCGAAAACCTATGTTTTCCTGGATTCTGCACACTGAAAACTGCATTACAAAATCTAAGTTAAGAACTTACTTATCAAGACTGAGTAGCAACTACTCAACCTAATGAGTTAAAAAATGACCGTATAGCAGATGATCAGCTCTTGTAACGATAAAATAGAATTCTACTTTTTTAAAAAACAGCTTTTAACTTGGAAAGGTTTCTTCACTTGGTCTATTTAATGAAATGATGAGTTCATTGTACCAGTACTGCAGCTTCTGTTAAACTTTTATCTTCACATATTCCATAGCAACTACTCAACCTAATGAGTTAAAAAATGACCGTATAGCAGATGATCAGCTCTTGTAACGATAAAATAGAATTCTACTTTTTTAAAAAACAGCTTTTAACTTGGAAAGGTTTCTTCACTTGGTCTATTTAATGAAATGATGAGTTCATTGTACCAGTACTGCAGCTTCTGTTAAACTTTTATCTTCACATATTCCAACTAGAATAAAGTCTATTTAATGAAATGATGAGTTCATTGCACCAGTACTACAGCTCCTGTTAAACTTTTATCTTCACATATTCCAACTAGAATAACCTTTAATCATGGATGAATGTCATCTCCACCAACTCACAGGAGTGTTCTATAATGTACGTACATGAAATTTAAAAACAAGCAATCTCTTACGAGCTTATCAGGCTGAATCTTGACTTAAAAGGTTTTTGCTGTGGTTCTTCTGGGAGGGTCAGTTCCCTTGTCTTTCCCTACGTATGGAAAACCACAGCTTATATTGTAGCAGTAGCAGTGTAATTTATCCTCGGCTTCACACAAAAATTTCATCACTGGATTTGCTGAGACACTGATTTACCAGCCTTCCTCAATTTTGTCCTGGCACAGTAGGCTACAAACACAAAACCAAAGCACAATTCTTTTTTGCAGTTCAAAACCTTATTATTCTGAAAAGCTTCCGAGTCTACTATATTCATATTCTCCTTCGCCTTCGCTTCCCTTTTGAGGATGTCAGACTCAGGCCCACAGTAGGCATATGAATATGAGGATTATTTAATATCATTTCATTTCACCACCTATCCAAAAGCATTCTAACTACAGCACAATATATTTGAGCATCTATAAAGAGGGAACTTTAAGTTTTCCCTGCTGTAATTTACTATTACTATGCAAATACCAAAATGTAATCAAGACAGGTAGAATGGACAGTAAATTGCCTGTAAAACATTTAACAGGGTCAACCACTGATGACCACTAACAAAAACCACTTCTTTGTGCACTCACACTCGGCCTGAAGAAAGCTTTACCTTCCTTGGGGCCAAAGACCTCTTCGGTATCTGCAGAAAACAGGAAACTTTCCTTCCCATTGTTTCTGTCCACTCTGACTATTTTAACAGTTCGCTATAACTAAACATGGGAAAAAGTCCCTTTATTTCCTGTGAGGACAACCTCGTAGCATATGGGAAGAAATTAATGCCCTCATACAGAATATAACTGCCAACTTCCTGTCATTATTCTTAATAAACAGGATCTCACGTAGCGTCAAAGAGAAATGAATGAGGAGTAACCTTAAAGTAAGCAAAAATAAAAGCTATTCCTATCAGGTCGTCACTCTCCTGCCCCTACCCACAGAAAGAATGCTTCCAGGTATATTACAACATATTTACATGTGGAAACCACATCCAGTTAAATTTTGTAATTTCCATTCATTAATTCCAATATTATTATTAATGGCAGTTATGCATTGTTTTGTGTAACTGAACTACAGAATCAACACCTTATCAGGAAACGAGTCTTTCTACTTAGAGAAAACAGCAGATACGATCCTTCTGTTTTAGACGTCTCCTCTGTAATTCTAACCCACTGAAAGAGCTCAACTCTGCCAAAAATATTTCCAACATTATAAAGCAATCTACAACTCACCACTTTCTAAAATGTTCAATCAGTCACATCATCTTGGAAACCTGGAGATCTCTTACTGCTAAGTTTGAGATCAGTTAAAGACAGCTCACATTTTTCTCTCTTGAATTACAAAATTCTCAATTATCTCTTGATAATTATTGAAACTTCATATTTTATCATAAAATAAAGGAATATAATCACACAAGAACCAAATGCAAAGATAATGATACTTTCACACCTCAGGCTGACTAACTGTATTTGAAGATGTCCAAGAAACTGCATTTCTACCTTACTGCTAGCCACACTCACTTCAACCATCCAACAACATAGGTAACTTCTGGGACTACGAGTGGCACCTAAAGTAACACTGCAAAAGCCAGCGGTGCCTGTCCTATTAACACCAATACTACAATACAAGGAAATCTCATCACATACTCGACATGTTTCAAAGGGGGTTTTGTGTGCTTTTTCATTTTTAGAAGAACCAATAACCATTTCCTCTTTCTTTTCTACCTTGTTCATGCATTTTTCCTTCGTTTCCATTATTCTCTCCCTCCTGTTTCCAGTGCAGAGTTTCTCCTGTAGTCTCACATCTCTCATTCTTCATATTTATTCCAGCTGTTGGCTACTTTTATCCTTCACCAAGACCTCTTTCCACACCTTTTCCCCATACACTGTTTCACATTGCAGAACAGTGAGAAGGAGCAAATAGCAGCTACAACTCATACTTCAAGCATCTTCCTGAATGTCTAAAAAAATACCACTTTCGATAATCAAAGTTAAATGGAAAGGAAAGCAGGGCCTAAGTAAGGTGCAAACTACACTTCGCAAAAGAAGGATCAGCAGAATTCTTTATCTTTTAGCACAAAAATAAAAAAATCATAATTTAGTACCTCAAACATCTGTTACACATATTTGGGGGTTTTAATTTTTGCCCTCTGAAAACTGTTGTACAAAAGATTAAGAACGAAACCAGGGTGAAGATCAATGATACTGACACCACAAGAACTCATCCCAAAGGAGTTTGAAAGATGATCAGAAGTATGAAAGGTCTTTCATAGCAGGAATAATTAGACTTGGACTTCTAACAAGAAAAATAGTGACACAAGCACTTAGTAAATTTTTCAGGCAGGACATTTAAAATAAGCAAAAGGAATTATTTTGTGGGAAACACATTCAGAAGTTACGGGTGCCAAAAAAATACAAACTCTACAAAAATAAAGTAGGCAAACTCAGAGATTACTTAGTTTGCATCCAGGCCCCAGGTCCAGAATCTCCAGTACAGACAGCCCCCAAACCACTAGTGCCTGAAGTACCCTCTCCTTACATACTACTACTAACCACCATTATAAAAAAATTATTGTAATAGACTTATTACTAAGTCTATCACAGCAATCCCCAGGTTCCTTCCAACACCTCTCATTTTATGTCTTTATCTTATACTGCAAGTTCATTTTTAAGTGGTATTTCATAAGCTTTCAGGAACAAAAATCAACAGGCACTGGAAGGAAGGAAGCAGCTATCATAAATTTAGAGTGGCTATCTTTACAAAGGCATTCTATGAATCAGGACGTATTTACTGTCTTCCTGCTTTATATGGCTACTGCAAAATAATTCTCCCCTACAGCCAATAAAAACATAAATAGGAGCCATTCAGTGATGAACATTTTACAAGTGACAAAACACTAACGTTACAGGTATGTGCCACTTTTCCATCCCTCTACCTTGTAAGGCTTTGGTATCTTTTTAATGAAAGCAGTGCTTGAACGCTGTAGAGCTTCAGTTGCTTCCATGTCTGCTGAAGTCTCAAATGCCCCTGTGACTCTTAAAGCAAAGTCCCTTTACCACGCTCACACAGCAGAATCTGAGGATGTTGTCTCAAAGCATCCTGTCGTATGCTATTTCTTCTAGGCATCTGGATACACCATATGCTTAAATTCCTTGGGTGAGGTAACTTAGCACATACTAAGCAATAAAATAGAAGTGATTTTCCAGTCTTGTTACACAAATTCATAGCATCCCAGACATCAATCACTTTGTTACACAGTACATCATTTCAACTTTATAGCTTTGTGGTTTTACTGCCCAATTCTTTTCAAAATGTCACAGTAGGGATTAAGAAGTAAAAACATGGCCAATTAAGTTTACAGAAGAAACTGAGAACATCCTGAAAGTGTGCTAAGGGCCAGGGAAGAGAAATTTTGCTTACCGTTCTTCCATTTTATATCTGGTACTTCCTAGCTTATTTCAATAACAGAAAATAGGAAGTTGATGATTCTTATGGTATCTTTTGTTAAAGAAAATACAAACTAATGAATTACTTCAGAGGTTGCTCCACTTTCATGCTGTTACCTAGTAATTAGAATTTAACTTAATTCCCAATCTGGAATTTTTAGCTGCGTAGTAACATAAAACCAGCTTTGTTTTAGATATACATTCGTTATGTTTTGATCTGTCATGCTTTTGGGGGTGAGGGGCAGTGAGGACACAAACATAGATGATTCAAACTTTCCCACTGGGCATGTCTCAAAGCATCTCACCTACTTCACCAGTCTGTGCCTATTACGAGGTAGTCTTTCCAATACAGATACCTGGTTACCAAATTTGCCCTACATCGCTTGCCAGCAAACCCCTCCTAAACAAGTCCCAAGATACAGCTCACTGAAGGCTTTCTGTAAGCACAACCTCATGAATTTAGTAAGGCAAAGCAATTAGGCTTTTCAAAAAACTGGACATTTACAACACAATTCTAGCCCAAGTGAGAAAACTTTCTTGTAGTTTAGCCTTTCTGGCTTACAGTTCCCGAAATATGCCCCAGGCAGTTCTGCTGGGGACTCAGAGGTCACGGCCACACATATATTCCAAGTGTCACCTTCAGATTTGTTGCTCAGACTGCCGAGCACATGGCACTAGCCATTATCCTTCAGCCAGCCAGATCTGGCCAGCCTTTCAGCTCTGATCAGCTACTACCCAATTATATTTTCTCAATTGGTTTTTGTGATGCAAATAAAAACATCCTTCTTACCTACCAAGAGGCTGAAGTCCCAAGTACAGAGAATTTCCCACGGCCCAGCTCACACCTAACCAGCTACAATGAGGATTACCTGCATAAATCTGATGGATAACTCTTCCTGGCCTAGATATTGTCCATGCTAGCAGCCTATTTCTCCTTTTCTATTCAGCCTGCCAGCTGATTGCTCTTGCCCAATCCATCCTATTCAAATTGATTTATATCCCTGACCGAGCTCTTAACGCCTCATCTTTAAATATCACAGAAGACATCATGTACATACCCAAGCATCTCAGCTCTCCAATACATTACCACATTCCTGTTGAGATTGTCTGTACAACATTACTAACACGGATACCTGGCAGGGCAACAAGTTATCTTCTTAGACGTGTCTAAGAGTGTTCTGTCTCCACTGATGCTCCTCTGTCACATGATGTTTGATTTAGGCCTAAGGAGACTGGGATTGTTAAATCAACATGTAGGAACCCATTCATTCCTCACTCTAGGAATGACTCCGTTTAAACAGCCTGAAAAGTTACCCGTATATTTCACAGGGCAAATTATAAAAAAGTTATTTAATGTAAATTCACTTATTTAATGTAAATTGATACAGGTCACTTGCTCCAGCTGTTATAATAGGCAAAAGCACATTTAGAAAGCAAACATATCAATACATATAAAGTATTTATACTGTAGCAGCAGCTACAGCCAAATTTCATTTTGCAGTGAGAATTCCCATAAAACTTCCCTAGGAAGGTCAAGGAGTAGGCAACTTCTTCTGCTCCATTCAGCAAGGTATTATCAATTTGCCAGAGGGTCTGCGTCACACAACTGACACTGAAATAAAGCAAGCCACCCTACTACATCATTTTACTATTTGTTCCACAATTCTTCAGTTCTAGTTGTTTCTCCTACCCATTCCCCTACATTAAACTCACGCTCTTCAGCCTTGAACTTGAAAGCTCATGTGGTATGTCAGATGACTTGGCAGTCAGGCTGCCAAAAGCACAAAGGAGAACAAGGAGGTCTCATGGCACCTAAAATAAGTGTCAACCTCTGATATCTCAGTTCTGTCCCTACAACAGGATAAATTCAGCTGTGAACAGTCTGAGAGAACCACAGGAACAATAAAACTTGCACAAAATGAAGCTGGCTTTGAAGAATTTATCCTTGC
>NW_009626912.1:0-4137 GCF_000690535.1 Cariama cristata
AGCCCTGTTTTAGCTAAACCAGGACACCTGATAATTCAGGAAATTCAAGGCCGAGTTAAAATCCTGGAATGGGTATTTTTGTCTTATAACCCAAAGACCACCATATGTTCTCGTGTTGAACTTTTAATGACTTTGGTCATAAAAGGTAGACAGCGCATTATAGATCTTTCTGGACTTGATCCTAGTACCATTTATATTCCAATAGCTCAACAATATTTGCACTGGTTGATGGAACACTCCGAAGTTACTCAAATAGCACTTAGTGAATATCCAGGTGTTATTACCAATCATTACCCTGCAGAAAGATGGCTGCCCCATTTACAGGTGCAAGAGTTTGAAGAACGGCCCTGGAGATCGGAGATCCCAATACAAGGGATTACAGTCTTTACAGATGCAGGAAAGAAGTCCAAGCGCGGGGCAGTTTCTTGGAAGGTAGAGGGGCAATGGCATTCTAAGATCCTGAAAGGGTCTGAGACAGATTCACTGCAAACATTAGAATTGCGAGCAGTTGTGTGGGTCTTTCAAAATTGGCAGGGGCACGCTATTAATGTGGTTTCTGACTCTCTCTATGTAGTAGCTGTAGTTATGAGGTTAGAGCGTGCAATGATTAAGCAGATAAAGAACCATACCCTGTATGCATTGTTATTGCAGCTTAATTATCTTTTGTCTCAAAGGCAGTGTTCCTATTTTATCACTCATATTCGTAGCCATCAATTTGACCAAGGTCTAGCGATAGGAAACAATCGCACGGACAAGTTGGTTGCTGTAGCACAAATGACAGGAGTCAACTTGTTTGAACAAGTAAAATGTTCTCATAATTTCTTTCACCAATCTGCAAGGGTGTTGGCAAAGCAGTTTAACCTCACCATTGCAGATGCTCGAGGTATAGTTCAATCATGTTCATCTTGTCAACGGATAGGCATCGGGTTGGGTCTTGGAGTTAATCCCCGAGGCCTTCAAGCCCTGCAGTTATGGCAAATGGATGTGACACATGTTCCAGAGTTTGGCAGGTTAAAATATGTACATGTTTCCATTGACACGTTCTCACATGCTATGTGGGCTACAGCCCAAACAGGCGAATCAGCTAGGCATGTTATTCGGCACATGCATTCTGCCATTGCAGCCTTAGGTCTCCCATTAGAGCTAAAAACGGATAATGGACCCGCATATGTGTCCCAAAGGTCTAACGCACTCTGCACACAATGGGGCATTCGACACCATGCTGGCATCCCACACTCCCCTACGGGTCAGGCAATTGTTGGACGGGCACATGGCACGCTGAAATCACTTTTGCAAAAACAAAAAGAGGGAACTTTGGTATGTCCCCATGAACGTCTTGCAAAAGCGATATCTGTTCTAAATTATTTGTGTCTTACAGCAGACAGGGAGTCCCCTCCTATCGTGATACACCACGAATCAACGCAAATAGGGCTAAAAAATCGGGATTTAGGGAAGATGCAATATAGGGACCTAGAATCAGGAGAATGGAAGGGGCCTGTGGAACTAAAAATGACTGGCAGAGGTTATGCTTGTGATCTCACAGAGAAAGGTCCACAATGGGTTCCCCTGCGATGGATCCGACCATGGGTGGCCGATACATGTAATGGAACATTTTTGCCCAAAGGTCAGGCAATGCCAGCTGACCTGAATTAGGGCTGTCCTCGCTCCCTGGGCAGACGCTCTCGGACTCCCGGGCACAGCGGACCTCCTTCTGACGACAGGAGGGGCACGTGTGCCGGAACTGCGAGTACCAGCAGGCACTGAGACAACGATACGGAACAGGTGTGATCGGCACGGATATCAATGTCGCCCATGGTTGTTAAAGTACTGTAAGACTTGCAAGGGACGCTTTTGGAGAGTCATTAGGCTCTCAGATTCTATAGCCAGACATTTGCAATGTGGGGCTTGTGAATGGAGATTAGGTGATCAGTTCACTTTAGAAAGATGGTTTGGGGATTTCTTGGGATATCCGGTTAGTCAGGAGAATGGCACCTTTTCTGAAGCATTTCAGTTAATACAAGACTTGGCTCTAATCATATTTGAGTTATTGCAGAAAATCTCACAGAAAAGATTGTTGGATGATTGCCTTTTGCTCCAAGTGAAGTGTGGAGAGAGCGTAAAAATTCCTAGATCTTGGGAAGTTCATCACACAGATTGGGAACCAGAATGTCAGCGCTGGGCCCAGCGACGATTGCCTTGGCGCTAATATGTGTTGCCGTGGATGGGGTAAGCAAGATTGATCTACGACAAAACATATGGGTGACCATTGCAAATGAATCGGGACAGGACTCGTTTTGCCTGTCTATGGCCACCCCGGGAGATCCTTTTAGAACGTGCTTGATAGGCGTACCAGTCTTTGACCCTACTGCCTTTAAGGGAATGGTTGCGAACGAAAGCCTGACAAGCATGAGCAATACACAGGTTAATAGCACAGCCCAAACGAGCAGTTCAGGGGTAAATTATACTGCCTGGTGGCAAGGCCAATTAATCATGGCATTAAATCAATCTACACAGGTTAATAGCACAGCTCAAACGAGCAGTTCATGGGTAAATTATACTGCCTGGTGGCAAGGCCAATTAATCATGGCATTAAATCAATCTATTGTTGAGCCACAGGAATTGGACCTACTAGGCTCTTTACCTCCTGTGAATGGAGCAATCATCTTCAAGGGAGATGGGGAAACAAGCAAACAATTAATAGAGAGAAACGTTTGCCTTTCTGCTGTTCAAACAGTTTCACCTCACAATCCGATCTAGGTGGATTTTTCACCCTCATCATATTGTCCACCCGGGTGTAGATATTCTGACGTTCGGGGAAATAACTCCCTAGGGTTAAAACTGCCCAATCAGACATTCCTTTTTTGTGGAGACAGGGCTTGGCCAGGCATACCCAGTAAACCGGTAGGAGGGCCCTGTTATATAGGTAAACTCACGTTATTTAAATCCACCGTGGCAGACCTAGCAAATCATACCCTATGGAATTACACAGCGGGAAGAGGTAAGAGGAGTGTACATCAATTAGGACCTCAGTGTGATGATAACGTAGCATTTTGGGATAGGCCAACAAACATTTTTGCATCATTATTTGCGCCAGGCCCTGCGACTAGTGAAGGCGCTAGGGTGCTGGGCTGGTAAACAAATGAACATTACTTCACATATTATCGGTGAGCTTACTACTGATTTAGATAGCATTCGACATACTGTTTTGCAAAATAGAGTTGCTATAGATTTTTTGCTTTTAGCACAAGGACATGGATGTCAGGATTTCGAAGGACTATGTTGTATGAACTTACCAGATCATTCCGTACCCATTCACCAGCATCTACGTCAGCTAAACGACAATCTTCAAAAAATAACAGGATCAACATCCCCTCTGAGCAATTGGCTAAAGTCATTAGGACTTACAGGATGGATACAGGAACTAGTGATTCGGGGAAAGACAATCCTCATTACTGTTGTGGTGATATTGATGATTTTGGGATGTCTAATGGGTGTCTTAAGAAACTGTTAACTCGAATGGCTGCTAGTGTCTGGATTGCTCAAAAACAAAAAAGTGGATTTGTGGGATATCTGGAAGACAGGGGACATATTGTGAGCAACCCAGACACACTGAATATGGACTATGTGACTATCTGAACGCATGTAGGATCATTTTCTGTTAGCAATGAGCTGGAGGACGTTTTGAGAATGTAATAAGACGTGGGAAAAATGCAGAGAGGTATACAAAGAAGCAAGCTTGTGGATCAAGGGATGGATGCTTCTGGAACCGGAGATAGATAAAAATAAGAAATAGAGTCTTAGTAACAAGGTGAGACAAAGAGCTTGTGTGCTAGACAAAGAACCTGTGTCTAATTTACATAGAAGCTATGCATAGCATAAGCACCTATCCGCATCCTTTCTAAGAAGCATGATAGTCGCGTGGACAGTATTTGCAGCCAATTAGAGCTTGAGCAAAAGAGTGTACGGAAGTAGAGAACATAATATAAGATGCAGTTTGAGCATAATAAAGTTGGCTTTCTTCTGATCATATTGGTCGTGTGAAGAGTCCGTGAATTCCGCGTCATCCCCCTTCTCCCCAGAGACTGCGGGGACGTACTCCTTTAGAGACATGGGCCTGGCCCATTACCCAAAGCAAGG
>NW_009626913.1:0-20819 GCF_000690535.1 Cariama cristata
TATATATTATTGTTATTGATATTAAATAATTTTTGGTCTGCTTTTTAGCAGGTATGAATCATGTCAGTTGTATTTTATCACCTGTGGAAAAAAGTGAGCTGTATTGGCTTCTCACAGAAATATATGTGAGGGGGGAATATGCATTCAGTCTTCCTTCCTATTGGAAGGCATTCTCGCAAACTTGGCCCCAAGATATGTCTATAATAGGGCAAAGAACTTTTGGGAAAAAAAAAACCAAACACAAACAAACAAAAAAACCCCACAAAACCCAAAAACAACAACAACAAAACCCCAACAGAACAAAAAAAACATATTAGATGCCTAGAAGAAATCCATGTAGTACAGCATGTTGTTGGGTAAGCACATCATTGCTTGTGTCTCTGATTGCAGAGGGGAATGTGTAGTCACCTGCAGGGAGCATAGCACTTGCCAGGAGCCACAGGGCCACCTGGGAGCAGCCCCAGGCAAGCTGCTTCGGCTGGGCTAAACTCAGCCCCAAGGCACTGAAGCTGGCTTCCAGCTCTCTTGGATGATGTCTCTTGTGTGGCTCTTTGCAATGTGAAGCTTACAGTGTTGAAGAACGGGGGTTTGTATCGTGCTTAAGAAATAGCCCTCAGACTTAGATACCTATTACAGGCCTTGCCTGTATCTCCAAGGTGAAAATTTGTTGGCTGTGTAGTGTGAAGCATCAAAGGTTGCCTCGTGTACCTGCTGATACAGGTGCAGGTTGATCTGCACCTTGCTCCTACGAGGATGGTCAGGGAAGTTGTCTCAGGACATCAATTCTGCCAGGAGCAGGGGGAGCCTTTGTGCGAGGGTGGAAATGCCGTTCGTTCTCAACAGGCCGTTAGTCTGATGGGCTAACTGGGAGCACCGCTTGTGGATGGCCCTCTCTAACAGCAAGCTGTGATGCCAAAAACTACTGTTCCTGGCCAGCACTGAGGAGCACCGAGGTAGTGATTCAGAAAGATAATACTTAAATATGTGCATAGGGGAAGCTGATGAGCTGAGGCAGAGTCTGCAGACGGTGCTGAACGCTTTCCTGCGGTCTTTTAGCAGGTCAGCAATTTCTAGATGTGTATTTTGTTTGAGGCCTAAACCATTTGGCAGTCTTATTTCTGCTTAATTAGCTTCATGATTTAAAACTATTTGTGGCCTCCTAATGAACTGGGAAAAACCCAGCAGTTGTTAGCAGCTGGCTGGGATTTTAACAGCAGCCATGTGTGTTCAGCAGAACAGCAATAAAGGAGTGAGAAGAAAAGTCTGGCAGTACTGCCAGGGGTCAGGACATGCGAGGGCTATCTTCAATCCTGTTAATGATCACCATTAGCGCAGTACAGAATTTCAGCTAGACATAAACAGCCTTGTTAAGTGACAGTGACAATGAAGGCTTTGACAGAAGGTCTGGGTTTGCGCAAAGCCCCACGTCCTGTGAAGGAGGACTTGAACTAAGATGCTGGACGTGGACCAGAGCAGCTGAGGAACGAGGGCATGTTCCCATTGGGCTTTCAACAGCTTCCCAGCCCTGTCAGGATTTACCAGGGAAAATTTGTCAAAACCCTTAGGCACTGGGCAACCCAACTCTATTACACAACTCTGCAGGGCTTCGCTGGGAGTGGACATGACCATTGCTGGGTGGTGGTAAATCTACCAGTTCTGGTTGTGCCTGTGCCTTAGGGCTCAGCCCTCTGAGCCTGCTACAGTCATCAGGCAAAGCGACTGAGCCTGTATCCTGATTTCCCTGTGCTCTGGAGAGGGTGTCCCCCAATCTTTAACAGTATGTGACCATCAAGGTGACAACCTCCCATGACTACAGTCTATTTCTTCTTATATTCCTCCTTCCTATAGTGGTTCTGTTATTTCTGTGACGCAGATTTTCACGGAATTATTTTGGCTGCTCCTGAAACCCCAAATCACAAATCCGCTCTCTCTCTCATGAAGATTTCTAGCACTAGTCTGGACAAAAGATACAACGTATCCTTATAGTTAGGATAGGTATATTGAGATGTAGTCTATAACACTTAATGCTGCATTTTTGCCAGTCTGCGATTTAACAAAACTAAATATGGATCACAGTCTCGGCATGCATATTTTTTGTAGCTGACTCTCCTGTTTTGATTATATTTTCCTAAGTTTAGAGGTAATGGAGAGCAGTTACAGTATTGCTGAACTTGTGCTTCAGTGGTAACTACTTCAGGAAAAGAAGCAGTATGTATGAAAGAAACTGTATGTTGTCTGGTGAAAATGCTGTTCAGATGCATAAAAGACTTGTCTAGCTGATGTACCTGTGGGAAGGCTGGCATCAGGGGCTAAGAGCATTCTCTTAGATCATTCCAGCTCTTCAAGACTCCCACCCCATCCTTACTCTGGAGAAGGATTCCCCCATATCACAAACATGAATTCTTTTGTGAGAGTCAAATTACATTTTGGATATATGTGATAGTTTCCTTAATGTCTGTCAGTGCACCTTTGAGGCCAGTATGAAGTATGTCTGACCCTGGTTTTAGGTTTTTCAATCCATAAATTATCTTCATATGTCCTCTTAACCTGTGTTCGTGGAACATTTTGGTGCCTTTGAACAAAATTCTCTCAGAGAACTATACGTACTTCCTTTCACTGTCTCAGGTGCTAATTATATTATGTGGAGCCTCCTCTCAGGATTAGCTCTGATGTTTTATTTTATGGCTGGATGGATTTCTTATATTTTGTTTTAATCAGGTTGATATGCACATAATGCAGTGACCTTTACTTTACTGTCGGTTTTGTCAATTGCTCTGAAAAATGTCTGCAACCACTAAATAATGTCCTGGTGTGGTTTTGTTATGACAATGGTACCTAAGGGAAACAGAAATAGTGAAGAATAACAGCATCGCTGTGGGAATTTAAGTGTATCTATTCTGGGTAGGATTTCATAGTTCAGTCCAGGATTTCTTAGGTCTGTTTCCTTAAGTTATTTTCCAGCATTTGAGATCAGCAGAGCCCCTTGCTAAAACGAGGGAAGTATCCTAAGAAAAGAAAGCAATGTAGGGTTTTTAACCTGCGAGCTACTTCAGGCAAAGACATGTGGAAGCTGAGAATTTTAGTCAGTCCCTTTGATTTCCTGACAGTGCGATTGGGGATGCACCTCTCACCCACAGGAACTGAAGGTCTCTCAGGTAAGAGAGATGTAATCTCCTCTGCAAAACTGAGACTGCTTCTTCTGAGCACCTTCTCTCTCCCATCATTGTTTGCTGTTCCTGGAGGACGACAGCCTCCACAACCTCTGGGTGAAACAGCAGCTGCTACTGCTTTGGTGTCGGAGTCACGGAAGATTTGTGTTGTTAAAACTAAGACACTTACCTGCTTTTTCCTCACTGCATCCAGAAATGCACTTGGCTGAACTAGTTGCCTGTCTTCCATTCATCAGGGGTCCTTGAGTCTTGAAAGGTATGACGGGATAGCTGACCTGAAACTCCTAACCTCTTTCAGATGCCCACTTGGTATTGCTAAATAGCCCTGCTATAAAAGGGTTGACAAAGTTTTCGTGCACTTGAGGGGTTTTCTCTTCTTCTACCACCACAGTTTGTATCTTTCCCCATTTATTTATCTGGCTAGTTTAGAAACAGACTTCTTTAATGAGGGGAAAACTTCACCACTAGAGAATCTGTTTTACCTCTCCACCTTTTATTGCCTGTGGTTTTGTTTTTCTTTTTCCTGCCCTCCTCCACCCCCCATGCTTTAGTATACATCTTTCTGACACTTCTTGACTTGGATATCTACATTTTGAAAGTAAGTTGAACTTTAAAAAAATGTCTTTTGGCTTTCACTGTTGATAGTCTAATCGACCTTGGCTGCAGTTTTCGCCTTTGTCCCTTCAAGTCAGTTGTGTTGTCTTTATCTATTTATCCATGGGGTGTGTGCTTCTGGTTTTTGCAAAGTGATAGTATCCATCGCGCGTCTCCATCTTTTTCAGAATATTGGCAACTGCCAATCTGACTGAACCACTTCTGGGAGAGACAGCAGCAATGGAGAGGGTATGTTATGGAAATGGCTTTTCACAGCCATTTCTGTTGAACTCTGAGATAAACCACCTACAGTAAAAGCTTTTTCCTTCTGAGGCCTCAGTGTCTTCCTCACCTCCTTCTGGAGCCCTTCCTTTGTGAAGTGCTTCTTTGGCCTGACTTTGACCAAAAGTGTAGCCTGACTTTTTTTTCCCCCCTTTTTTCTGTGTTTTCCTTCTAGAGAGAACTCTTACATACTGTCATAGATTTCCTTTTTATATGGAGTGCAAGGCTCCTCAGCTTTCTGTAATGTAGCTTCATAGTCAGCCTCTGAGGAAGCTGAAAACAGTTTTAAAAGCCCTCCTATAAGTGCTGTTGTGAAAAATTACCTTATCTTCAAACAACTCTTTGTGTGTGTTTGTATCATCCCTTACAAATCCAAAGTGTCTGGTTTTAAATCCCTGTCTTCCCCACTTTGAGAGTATTTCAGCTCTGTTGGGACTTTGAACCACTCTGTTTTATTTAGTTCAGTTTAGTCTAACTATTTTGTGGCAGTCTGTAATCTCTCAAAGTCGAAGAGAGGCCTGCTTCATTTCTGCGGAGTACAGCAGCTAACTCCAACTGGCATTTCTGTCAGCCTTCAGAAATACAGATCCTCAGAAATGTTACTTTTTGCTCTTTTATTTTTACTTGCCTGACAGTGAGTCACCCTAACAACTCTTCTTTCCTGAAAATCACAGATATAAATGGGATTTTAAAACATAGTTAATAGCTATCCTAAGGGTGTCTTTCATCTATTGTTGATAGACATTCATAGCTGTTAAGGCTGGGGGACCATTACAGCTCTGGAATTTGACTTAATAATTCCTATATCAATAGCTTGTGGTGGGATGCAGATATATTACTATGGGCCAGCTTAAATCTTTTTGTAACCAGTAGGTGAACTGCTGTCCTTTTTTGATACTCACAAGTATAATGAACAGTGGATCTTCTTCATTGAACAAAACTGTTGAACCTGTAACCGCTTCCGTACAGAGCACAAGCATATGTCATTGCTTGCGCAAATGCATATGCAGTTATATTTGTGTATCTCGCCATGAAAAAGAAGCAATTATAACTCCAGACCACTGGACAGAAAAGAAGCAAGAAGTCAAGCAAAGCAAGCATTAAGTGAAAACCCTGAGGGATGGATGGGAACTTACAAAGAGAGGTTTTGGAGTTCATCGTCAGCTAGATGGAAGTTGAGCACTGTGAGCTTGTAAACAGCAAGACCGTGAGAGATGTGCATCCTCTGTATCATTTTCTTTTTTAGAATAAAATGACCCTTTGACCCTGAATTTCTGCCAACTTCTTGGGTCAGAAAGGAGTAACAATATTTCTGCTTAAACAATCTGGTCATGATCTTAAACATATTTACTGCTGGAAAATCTGACACCTTGTGATAAACTGTTCAAATCATTACATATCCTCACTGTTTAAAAACATGTACTGTAGTTTTAGAATTTCAAAGGGAATTGGGAATGGCCTGAGGGAAGAGCTGACGAGAAATCTGTAGTTAGCTGCATTTTGAAACAAATGAAACTTTGGAAGCCTTTTGCTGGTAGTTTGCCTTTTATGCATGTATTCCTTTTTTTGCAGGTTGTGGGTTTTTGTTTGTTGTTGTGTGTTTTGTTTTTTTTTTTCCCCCTTGGAAAACCTCATCTTTTTGTTTAACAGGCTGCCCCTCACCCATCTTCCCCAAAAAGTCAACCATTCACATTTTCTCCTTCATTCTTATTTGTAGCGAAAAATGTTTGGATTAAGCTTTTGATAGTAGTAAAGAAATTTTGAAGATGGCAGACACTTTCTGTGAAAACAGTTATTTCTGTAAACCTGTTTATTTCAGTCTAAGGCTTTCTGAGTAGTATCAGAATTTATTTTCATCACTGCCAAAATCTGAAGTCTGGAGGTGTCACTAGGCAGATCTCTTATTGCAGTTTTATTTCCATGCTATTTGATTTCTTAAGTGATTCTAAACACATTAAGATGGGGAAAGAACAAGTTGGAAAGGTATGAACAGAGCAAGGAGAGCAAAATCAACAGAGAAAGGAAAAAAGGAAAAAATGCTTTCTGTACAATAGTAGAAACATGGTAGATTCCTTTATCTGCAGAATGATAAATTGACTTTGGTTTGTGGCTGGCAAAAAGCTACTCTCCTTTTTATTTTTTTAAATAATCTGTTTCTCTCTTGTATTTTTAACTTACTTTCTTCCCACACCTTTTATGTCTCATTTGCTTACTTTTAATTCCTTGTCTCTCCTTCTTTCTTGGGAGGTAATTTTAGATGCAATTCTTCACTGCTGGCGTGCCTGACTCTTAGCTCTTTGGCAAGTTCTTCAAAGTTAAATACATCTTTACAGCGAGTAATACAATGCCTGTGTGGGGGGTATTTTTGTCTTTTTTTTTTTTTTTTTTTTTGTAGCTTCCAAATTACCGGTGCAGTTTGTGCCTGTACTTCCAAACTCAGAGTTCATTTGTGGTTGTAAATCAGTGTGTATTAGTTGATTTGTGCTGGTAATTAATCTATTAATTTTCTATTCTCTACAGATTTGAAATTGGAAAGAGTTGTGCCCAATTTTCATCTTGGCTAATGGAGTCTCATTGCCAATGAATAGCTGAAATGTTCCATAAAAGCTTTAAGTTACATCTTCATCAGAGGACATGCTGTCGTGGTTTAAGCTCAGCCGGCAACTAAGCCGTGCACAGCCACTTGCTCGCTCCCCCCCGCAGTGGGATGAGGGAGAGAATCAGAAGGGTGAAAGTGAGAAAATTCATGGGTTGAGACAAAGACAGTTTAATAAGTAAAGCAAAGCCATGCGCACAAGCAAAGCAAAACTAGGAATTAATTCACTGCTTCCCAAGGGCAGGCAAGTGTTCAGCCATCTCCAGGAGAGCAGGGCTCCATCACACGTAACGGTTACTTAGAAGACAATCGCCATCACTCCAAACGTCCCCCCTTCCCTCCTTCTTCCCCCAGCTTTATATGCTGAGCATGACGTCATACGGTATGGGATATCGCTTGGGTCATTGGGGTCAGCTGTCCTGGCTGTGTCCCCTCCCAACTCCTTGTGCGCCCCCAGCCTTCTCGCTGGCAAGGCCATATGAGAAGCTGAAGAGTCTTTGATCACTGCTTAGCAACAGCTAAAAGATCAGTGTGTTATCAACATTATTCTCATCCTAAATCCAAAACACAGCACTATACCAGCTACTGGGAAGAAAATTAACTCTATCCTAGCTGAAACCAGGACACATGCTAATGACTTCATGTGCAGTAGGAGGAGTTCTCACATTTTTTAGGCCACACTCACTATCAGTACTAGGGGCTTCTTTTGTTTGTTCTGTTTCCCCCTCTCGGTTTCCCATGTGCTGCTCACTCATCTTTGTCTCTTCCTTGGGCTCTCTGCCATCCCCCGGTCTGTGCCAGAAGCTCTGTGTTACCATGTCATCATGTTTGCTAATCTTTTCTTCTCAGCCATCTGGAAGATAGGGGTTTTCTTCTGAGTGTCTAAACAAAACACTCTCCTCCCTCTGCTGTCCTGTCAGTGACATCTCAAGTTAAATCCTTCATTGGTCTATCTTGGGCCTGATCCTCCAGAGTCTCTTTTGTTAAAGAGTTTGGATAATAGAACAGAAAATGCACTGAAGTTTTTGTGATGGTTTGATTTATTTAAAAAAAAAAAAAAAAAAAAACAAAAAACAGGGGAGAGCAAATTTTCTCCAAGGGTGGTATGATAGATTACTTGCCCCTTTCCTGTGAGATCCCAGTTGTAGTACTGTGCTTAGCTTTTCCCAGCACTGTGACAAAGATGTAGATAGATCAGAGGAGGTCCAGAGTGCAACAGTAGGAATGACCAGCAGGTCAAGAGGGGTTCTCCTCCTCCTCTGCTCTGCCCTGGTGAGGCCACATCTGCAGTGCTGTGTCCAGTCCTGGGCTCCCCAGTTCAACACAAGGAACTACTGGAAAGAGTCCAGCGGAGGGCAATGAAGATGATGAGGGGACTGGAGCATCTCCCTTAATAGGAAAGGCTGAATGAGCTGGGTCTGTTCAGCCTGGAGAAGAGATCTGATCAATACTTACAGATACCCTAAGCGTGGATGTCAAGACTCTTTTCAGCGGTGCCCAGCGACAGGTGAAGGGGCAACGGGCACAAACTGAAACTCAGGAAGTTCCATCTGAATGTGAGGAAGAACTTCCTTACTTTGAGGGTGGCAGAGCACTGGCACAGGCTGCCCAGAGAGGTTATGAAGTCTCCTTCTCTGGAGATATTCAAAACCTGCCTGGACGTGATCCTGTGCAACTTGCTGTAGGTGACCCTGCTTTGGCAGTGGGGTTGGGCTAGGTGATCTCCAGAGGTCCCTCCCAACCCCGACCATTCTGTGATTCTGTGACGAGATTTAGTGAAAGTGACTTATGATGAAAACATGAGGAACTTTTCTTTTTTTTTCCCCTTCCCTCTCCAAAAAAGAGAAGATGGTCTACACTAATGGCCTCTGGTATAGCAAAGTCTGTTATAAAGAGGTCAGCAATGACTTGTTCTCCAGGTTTGATTATAGAGAAAAAATAAGCAGCAAGTCTGTGGCAGAGATTAGGTCCTATATTGGAAAAACTCTATTTGTAAGGGTAGCAAAGTGGTGGAACACACTGACTAGAATGACTGTGAACTTGTCTCAGGAAGGGTGGGTGCAAGACAGGCTTGTCACAGATACCCTAGGAACTGTTCTGCCTGCTTTGTGTCAGGGGACCTCTTCCAGCTCTGCAGGTCTGTGGGGAGGGGAGAGTGGTTACGCTGGAGGCAGCGTCCTAGTGGTTGCCATCAGCCAGTTCTTTGATCTGCAGGCAATTCCTGTCCTGGCTGAAGCTGATGGCATTACTGACAAGTTGCCATGAGCTCTGAGTGGCCTCCCTTCCCACACCAGTGTTAATAGGCTTGCTGGTCTCTGCTGCCTGGAGTATCCCCTTACATTCTGCATTGTTCAAATGTGGCTGTGTTACCACTAAGTGGACAAAGAAGTGCCATTATGGTGAAGAGAAAACTTAATTTTGTTCCTCCTCTAGTAGTTAGTAGTCATTATCGCAGGAGTTCATGTCAACACGTAGCTCAGTCAATGAGGAACACTGAAATACGTTCTGGCCCAGATTCAGATGGACGAAATGCTACCTTGGTCCCAGAGCCAAGCAGTGGGATAGAAGGACAGTGGTGGCATTCAGTCTGTCTGACTCCATGCTCCTGTGTCTCTGCCAAAGACATCCTGGTGTCTTGACTTTAGCAAGCCTTGTGAAATCCTAGAATCACTGATTCAGTACGCTTTCTCTATGAATAAAAATGGCTGTTTCTCCCCAAAGATTCGTTTCTTCTAATTATTTTTTTTCTTTTCCTGTCTCTGCTTGAAGGATAGGATTGCAGAAAGATTTTCATTGGAAAAAGTGCTGAATCAAGTACTGCTTTTTTGTAACAAGCAGTGAGTGCTCAGGATTTATACCCTACTGACGTGGTAAATGTTAGCTCCCCAGTTATTGAACATTTGACCTCTACTCTGTAATGCTGCTTTGCTTAGGAATGGTGCTGTTTGGATTCTGTTCCCCCTTGGTTTGCTACTGTTAAAACTGTGCTTCTAATGAAAGAAAGATTTTTGTTATCTGCAGGCCTGAGGTGCTAATGTTTTACCTCTTTATTTTTCTTATAGAAGGGATTAATGTGCACGTTTTAGTCTTTGGCGTTCATTACAAAGCCTGCGCCAGTGCTTTCTCCAGCTTCTGCTGTTACTTAGTTGGGCAGGATTGCTTTATGGTCCCTTTCCCTCAATGGACCCCACCAACCAGAATGGGAAAGTGTAGGAGAGAGTCCGGCACTTTACCTAGGGACCCTTATGGATCAACAGCCAGCCTGCTGGCTACCTACTTGGTAACTACATTACTGTGCATGTGATCATAGGATCCTGGTTGGCCTACAGAAGAGCTGATCAGTTTGCCTTATCTGCAGGCGTAAGCGAGAGCCTCCTGCTGAGCTGTGAAGCCTTGCAGGAGGAACTGCCATCAACCCTCCCAAAGAGTCCTCCTTGTCACGTCACTCAGGCATTTTTTGTTGGGAGAAGCAGTGAAAGTGTGTTGCCCTGTTTAAAGCAGCTGCTGCTTGTAGAGCGTGACTTCCATGACTGATGAGCATGAGGAGACAGTCACAGCCTTGCTTTCCGTGTCAGAAATGCAGACATCAGAGGGGGACAAAGTGAGAGCCTTAAGGCTGGTGGAGGGGAGCACCAGAGAGCACAAGTGAATTAACAGAATTGAGGGGAAGTGGTGTAAGCATCTATGGGAAGGAGAAGGTGGCAGAGATGCTTGTGAGAGCAAGAGAACTAAGAGAAGAACATGATTGAAAGCCAGAGATGCTTGTGAGAGGAAGAGAACTAAGAGAAGAACATGATTGAAAGCCAGAGAGGTAAGGAGTAAAAAAAAAAAAAAAAAAAAAGGGGGACACACACACGACTGACTGACAGCTAGCAACTGTGTATATGGTACACTCTCAAATAAATTTAACTATTAATACATTGTTTAAATGCAGTGTTTCTGGTTTGCCTCTCATGATATTTTCTGGGTGTAAACAACTTTTAGGAGTCTTCTTCAGGAAAAAGAGTAAAATATGTGACCAATAATTAAGTACATTTTTAGATGGAAAAAACATCAGCCTTCCATAGCCTCTTTCACAGGTGAAAATATTTAGAAAGAAGCATATTATTCATTTGTCTTTTTAGATGCTGTGTTCACCTTATGTTCCTTCCTTGGAAGTGGATCTCCAGTCAAACGTTACCTGCTTCCCTAGCTGCCTTCCCAGCATTTCTAAGCCCTGGCATTTTTCTGGTTCAGTTCTCCCATTTTAAAAAGTTACTTCTGTTGTTACATAAGCAGAAAAATAATCTTTCTGATACCAAACAGCAAGCTATTTTCAGGAATAGCTGTTTAACTACTTAAAAAGCAACAGTCCACATTTCACCATCACTTTAAAAAAAATTGTTTTGTAAACAGATCTTTGTGGTTATTATTTCTGGAACAGTCTAGAACCTGATAATTTGTATGTTTGTCTTTCTCTTTGCTGATTCTTTGAATAGTTACAAAGTTTGCAAAATCCACATTAAAAAATTTAGCTAATGAAATGACAAAAAAAACCCCAAACTGCGAGGTTAAAAAGCTGAGCAGGTGAGCTGAGAGGCCAAGAAACTGGGTGGTTTGGCAAAGCAGTTTGGTGGCTGGAAATTTCAAGATAAATTAGGAGAAACTCTGGGATCTAGACATGCAGTCTGTACAGAATATCTTTGTCTCCTGTTCTCCCACCCCGCAGATGAGTAATCTCTGGTGATGTCAGTGGGCGTTATCCCCATGTCCTGAGGGTAATAGATTGGGCCCCCGTCGTGGTAAGTAATGCCTCATTTTCTCTTGAGCTGGAAAGTCATCTGAGTTTCCCTTAAATGTTTCACAAGGGAGCCGAGAGGGAGGAAGAGAGGTTTAATATTCCTTTCTAGTTGCATCACTTGCATGTTTCGCAGTTGAACTGCGGAGTACAAACCCAGATTTTGGAATTGTTTAAATGACAACAGAGTTATTGCTTAGCTCCTCAAATATTTTGGCTGCTTACATACTCAGTCAAGCTGCAGTACTTCCCCCACCAAATGCACTCATGGGACAGCAAATGGCAAAGAACATGAACAGCCCAAAGTAGAGTGTCAGTGCTTTTGGCGGGGAGGTGCCAGCTGTCATCGGAAACAAGTTCAGAATTTGCTGCAAGGATCTTTCTAAGTCAAGTGAGTCTTCAGAAAGGTTATAAGAGGAATGAAGCCCAGGGCAGCAATCCAGCAGTGCTTACTAATGATGTTTATGCTATTTTATATTGTAAAAAAGGTTAGTTCAAAAACTACTTCTGACAAAGAAGTTCCTTGTTCTGTATAAAGATACCTACACACACAATTTTGGAGACAGAAAAGTTGTCTTGATTCTTTAGGTTCATGAACCTTGAGTGAATTTAATTAAAAAGAAGGAAAAAAAAAAACAGGTTGTGCTCAGAGAACATGAAAGCCTAAACATGTGAAAATTTTATGAACTATGAAGATGGGAACCGTGCTGTAGGAAACTTCCAGGGAAGTTCTGTAGCTTTCTAGTGGAAATGTAGCACAGATCTACTTCAGATCTTTAAAGGCCTGTCCTTTCTTCAAGTAAATGCTTGCTTTCATTTAAAAATGAAGAAAGCGAAGGCTGGGAAAGGTAGGGACAAATGACTAGAACAAATGGTAACTTTGCAGACCCCAAGTGGAAGCAACCCAGGTAGGGAGCGATTGCGGAGCTGGCTCTTCCAGGAGCTGCAGCTCTGCCCCAAGCTGGACAGAGGTGGCTGAATGCTGGCCCTGGCACCTGCGGGTGACGTGCTAGGTGGCAATGAAATTCGGGAGGGCTCAGGGCAACCCATTGCTCCCCCTCTTTTCATTGAATGACCTCCTTCGAGAGCAGAAGGCCCCATGTTAAACTTGACTCTGTCCTAACTGTCCTGCAGTTTTGCCTTGAGTTTACCAGAGCTGACTCTGAGTATTTCTCTTTGACGTGAGTAAAGCAGAGCCATAGCCCATGCATACTGAAGTCTAATAAAATACATCCTTTATTCATACCTGCCTTTCCAGCGTTGCTGCAGCAATTCAGATTTAACTTTGGGGTAGGAATGATTTGCATGCAAAGAACAAGTACTTCAAAGTATGTGAAGATAAGGGACTTACGTAAAAACTAAGCAGTCCACAGTCCGTGGGATGACTGCGGTAGCTTTTTTCGTCCTGATCAGAAACCTCAGAGAAATACCAGAATGAGAGAGCACTCCAACTGGAACAGCACAAAACAAGTCTTTAGTGAAAGAATTGGAATAACACTGAATAAACTGTTTTGATGGAGCTCCGAAGAGATGTGTAAAAGCTGCTGGTAAAGTCAATTGAAGGCCTGTCACAGTACGTCCGAAGTCCCTCCGCAGCCCTCCTGCTGGCAGCAGTTCAGGTCTCTTTACAGTTACGTTACAGGTAAGCACAGCAGTCTTATACCGGGCCCTTTGAAAATCTGATAAAAATGTTCTCCTGGTGAGAGAAGCCTACTGCTGCTAGGAGAGGAACTGCACGCCCTTTGGTCTGAGATTCATTTGTTTATTCAGCTCTGCTAAAGAAGGGTCTTTAATAATTCGCAAAGCCATTGTCAAGAGTTGTATTCCCTGCACTTGTCTCCTAGTAGCAAGAGACATCCGTTAAAATGTGCTGCTCAAAAACAGGTCTGAACAGTAAAGCTCAGTGCCCCCAGAGTCCTTTTTCAAATTCTGGCCTGCATTGGGTAGATTAAACTGTAGCTTATGCCGCATATAACCACTTTGTTGGGAGACTGTGCTCAGAGTTCTTGTGCACAAAGCCTTTTTGCTTGGGTGATGGTGTCTTGCTCTGTGAGGATGTGAGCACAGGTGTAAGTGTACAAGGTGAAGCTCTGGTCCTTTTTTTGTCGGCACCAAACCTGTGGCATAGAGAGGCTTCTATGGAAGTGCGACACGATGAGACGGAGGGAGCAGTGTCTTTCCTCTATGGTGGCAGCTCACCTGGGGAAGCGTAGTTTCTGCAGCACCGATGAACCAGAATTTCTCTTAATGGGTGACCACCTTAAAAATTAACTGTAGGTTGGCTACGTTAAGGAAACTGCTATTCTCCCTTGCTGTGTGCCATGGACCTAGATGCATAGGAAAGTTATCCAAGGGGATTTTTGCCAAGGCCCACAAAACCAACAAAGCAGCATTAAGTCATCTTTCTCCCAGGTGCACTAGAACCAGGTTCTGTAACTGCAGAGGAGATGACTCCAAAACAGGTGTGAATGCAAAAGCTGTTAAAAGTGCACGTGCATACTAAGACTGCATATATATTGTTACATTGTGCATAGAGTATGAGAAGATTCATGGTGGTGTTGAAAGAGAAATTTCGAACTAACAGATAGAGTTTGTACAGGGAACAAAAAGCCCAATTCTCAGAATATTTCAAGTAAAATATTCTGAAAAAGGAATTTCTTATTAATTTCATTTTCACTTTATCATCTATATTTTAGTTTTGATTTTACTTTTCTAAAATTTTGTAATGCAAAATATTTTTATCTATCATGGTAAAATGTTTTACAGTTTCCTTCCAAAAACAAAAAAAAAATAATATTTTCTGCTAAATGTTCTAATTCCTATCAGAGCAGCATTTTTTTATATGAAGTTCTTCAGTTGGGAAGATTTCAGGTGACTCTCTTAACAGTCATTTGGAATGGGTACTTTACCAAAAAAGTGAAAAAGTCTGGGAAGAACTATCCCAGTCAGCTTAAATAAGGTCCAAAAAATTCTTTATGTCATAATCACTGCGTTCTGTACGTGTCATGTATTTTAGAAGAAAGTTATTTAAGATAAGGTTCAGAGGCATTTTAAAGAATCATTTTTAAATCCCTTGCTGTAAATCTATGTTCTGCTTAATACTATAAGCGTTACTGCATAGCCTTAACGGGAAGGAAGATATTAAACGAGCTAATCTTAAGCTTCTCAAAGTTGAATTGTTTTCAACAGAAAAGAAATTTGAAGCTGGTAGACGTTATGCCAAGCTAAAAGCAAGGATACTTGGATATGTTATGAGATGTGGGGCATGGGAAGTTGATGCTGGTCTGTGATTCTTCTGTGTAACGTCTGACCTGTGTCTGATGGCAGGGAATTAGTGTTTGTGATTCCAGTAAAGAGACTTATCTTCTGGTGGGAAAGAGAGACAATGCGATGGCCAAACGGATGGCGGGTGTTGGATTGCCTGGAGCCTTGCGTGACCACAGAATAACTTTCTCACAGGCACTGGATTAGCACGATTGTGCTGAGAAGAGTGAAATTATCGATGCCTACAATAAACGCATTCATCTTGTGGCGGTTGCTGTTTTAGTTCCAAATTTGTATGCGCACATGATTCTGTTTAGATCCAGACAGATGGAGAAAACTTTTAGCTATCATTTTTGTTACATTTTAGACAATCAAAGCGTCTCCCTGTGGCCTCTTCTGCTGCACCCAGCCTAGGATATGGCTCACTAGTGACACATAAAGATATATGTCTATGCTGTGTGATTCTGTATCTTTGTTTTTACTGTCTGCCATAACCAGTAACAAAGAGATTTGTGCAGGTGACTGTCAACAGTTGCTGGAAAGAGAAAGAGAGAAGCCCCAAAGTATTAATGAACCCAGTATCTCCCCTAGCAGGCTGGCTGAGTTTGAGCTGTGATCTCGTTTCCTGTTCTCTGAGCGCACAACGCGTAAGCTGATTAACGGAGCGGATGGCATTGCCACGGCTTCGCAAGGCCTCCACCTTTTATGTTTACAACAGCTCCCCTCGCTAGAAATAGGGGGTAACAAAGGACTAGCAGACATCTGTTGTTTGTGTTTTGTAATGCCTCGGGTGGGGAAGTCATGGTCCCTTCGCTTTTGCAGTGATGTATAATCATCCATTTGATTGTATTATGGCGTACTGCTGCAGAGAAAAGAGGCGTGAGGTATCTGCACATTTGGAAAATGGGGGATTAAATCATGAGAATAGTTTAAGGATCTGAATGTGCATACTTGCCGATGCTGCCTACTGCTTTTAGGCTGTATGTGTTGGCATGTCTGGATCTATATTTCATTGTGATCTTAAAAAAGGCAAGAGGATCTTAAAAAGGGCAAGAGGACATTAAAACCTGTATGCGTTGAAGAAAATGTCCCATAGTAGTGATGCAACAGTTCAGAAAATGCCTCAGATGATGTTTTTGTCTCTGTTTATCTCAGCATTGAAGGTGAAAGCAGGGCAGCATTGAGCTAAAAATTAACAAAGGGACTGAGAGAGCAGATTTGGACTGGGCTTTGGAGGTCGTTCTTTGGCTTTTTGCAGCTGGGATAGAGGATCTGGCCATTGCACCGCCTGGCACCTGGTGACGATGTGTGTGCCACAGATGGATACAAGCACATCGTTACCTTTGTGGTCTGCTAGTGAATGCTAGGTGCCTCTGTGCTGCACCACTGCAAAAGCCTTATACTCTGATAACCATTCTTCTGTGAGAAATACTTTTGAGCTTCTCAGAATAATTGGATGGGGGGATTTCATGTTTAAGATGAACTTGGATTTGTTCCATTTGAACTGTAAATGCAGTGGATATTTAATGGCCCTACATTGAAACAGACCTTTGTAGCTATTGTACAGGCAAGCCCCTACAAGATAAAATACAAGAGAACGGAAGGAAAGCTTAGATGATTCATAGGCTCAGGTGATTAATAAGGTGAATAGTTTAAAAAAAAAAAATTATCTGGAAAACTTATTCTCAAATGCACGCTTTGAATGTCTGATCCAGGCAAAGTAGGTGTGAGAGTTATTCTTCCTGCTGTGCTTTCCTCTTCCCTTTGATTTTTCCAGCCTCCCTTTCTTCATGAAGTCTTGACCGGCCAAAGGCTGATGTCCTTCCTGCTTGGCTCTTGATGATGATTTCCCTCACACCATTGCTTTGGTCGTTTCAAACTTGAATCGTTCCTAAACAAATGCCAAATGCCATGGAAACAAACTCAGCTCTCATATAATGGGCTTGACGGTTAGTCTTAATGACTTCTCAGCAGAAGGAACTGAGAACTTGAGCCATCCCAAAGCACCGAAAGGAGGAAAGGACAAGTATTGAAGGTACTTTTAAATGCTATTCTGCTGACAATAAATGCAATAAATAATAAAGGAAAAAGGTCTTTTATCCTTTTATCACCTCAACTGAGGATACACCAGAAATGCCACATTAGTTGAATCCTGCTTGCTGCAGTTTTTTCCCTAAGGAAAGGATTTTTATTGCTCTATGCTGTATACTTTTTTCTTTTCCTTTTTTTTTTTTTTTCATTTTACTTTATCCTTGGCCTTCAGATATGCATGGGCAGCCACATCAGTTCTCCTGGAATCTCACTGAGTCCCTGCTCACAACTGAGTATAACTGCTCATTTTGGCCTTACAGCAGTACTGAATTAAACCCTCCAGAACAAAGTTTAAAAATTTGTTTACTCATGTATTGTATGAAAAAAAAAAATCTGTATGTAGGAAATATAGTTAAAGCTGTAAGTTCTTGAAGGTTAATAACAAATAATCATTAAAGAAAGGACTTAGGGGTGGAGTTATATGGGCAACCTAAGGGTTGCAATCCATAGTGAAGACTACAGATGGCAAATGGGAGCTTGCACTGTAGCGTGCATACTTAGTTTCTTAGAATACTTGACAGAATTTTGCTAAACTGTCAAGTTGATCGACAAAGACTAGTGCCCTTTTGGATTATGAGTTAGATCATGAATCCATCTTTCAGACACCAAAGCTCTGTTCTTTGTCTCTGCATAGTGTCCTGCCCCCTTTTTCAGTCTTTACCTGACATTTCTCCTTTTTGTGTATATTTAATTTGTGAATGCATTGCAGGCACTCTGTTTTTTAACCCCTGTCCTTGTTCTTTGTGCAAGAACAAGAATTTAATCATCTTATCACTTCAGGGGAAAAATACTTTGAAGGCAGAAACATCTTCTGGTTCTGCAGGAGTCAAATCTTGCAAAACATAGATTCTCTCCATCCAGTTCATAAGTGATTTTCTACCTAAAAAACTATTTAAAAAAAAAAAAAAGGCATACTGAATTTTCATTAGGAGTGACACACATGTCTTTGCGTACTTCAAATCA
Organism: Cariama cristata; assembly: GCF_000690535.1. NCBI lineage: Eukaryota > Metazoa > Chordata > Aves > Cariamiformes > Cariamidae > Cariama > Cariama cristata. The sequence continues at coordinate 17,738 of NW_009626913.1, forward strand.
GTAGTGCAATGGAGAAAGTTGTCCTCTAAATAAACATCTCAAAGGAGACAAAAGGCCAATGTAGTGCCTGCTTTCACAACTGCTATGAAGTCTGTGGGTTGTCTGCCTAGACGATTGCTGTATGCGTTGTCTAAGTAGACATATACTTGTGCATACTTAGTGGGTCACAGAAATAAGCCTCTGTGGTACAGTTCCTTTCTTTTGTTTAAAGCTGGATTAATTGGCATCATTGCATATTTAACTCTGGACATTAGAATGCAAAATCCAAATTTTCAGATCACGTTATGAGGCTTCAGCCTCTCCCAAGCTCTTATTTCATCCTATTAATGAAACCACAGATTTTGAGGCCACTCTTCTAAGTAGCTTTCCCACATCCCAAAGTACTATCTGATCTAGCCTACAGCATGTGGCCCCTATAGCCATCCTGCATTTTCATCACTGATCCATGATCATTAAATATTGACTGGCGACTCAGCAGAGAGGATGGTAAGGAGCATTTCTTCTGTCTCTTGGCAGAACACCTTGATGCAAAGAGGATATAAAAGCCTGTGTAGTTTATTGCTTGATATGACTTTTCTGGAAATACTTAGATTTCTGGAGAAATGCCGCTCAGGGGTAGAAATCTCTGATTTTGATAATTAAGCATTTTTCTCAGTTATAAGCGATATTTCAATGAAGTGACTATTGTCTTACATTGTTGTAACAGAAACGTAGCTAAGGAATTCTGCCAGGTGCCACACAATTAAAATCATTGCTCTGGCTTTTTGCCCACAAGGTAAAAAGTATAAGCGTAGGAAATAAGTTTATACACTTAAAATATCAATTCTATATAAAGCACAAGGGCAACATATCATGCAATGGTTCTACTTTATTGAAATGAATGCTGGTTAAAAATTTTGTGTGATAGCAGCAACTACATGAATACCACGTGAGGAATTAGTATTTGGAACTTACACAGCATTTTTCACTGGTATCTTATTTCACACTTTTCAACAAATACTGCTTCAACATACAGATGGGAAACAGAGCAATAGAGTTGATGGTTATATCACTTTCTTTGAAGTATGTCCTGAGAAGGACATATTTATTAAGATACTTTCTTAATAAATACCCTGAGTGGGTACTTTCAGCTTCCACTAGGCACAAATACACAAGGACTCTGCCACTTCACTTTGTCTATTTTTAGATTATTTTGATATGTACCTTCACGCTCATGTAACTCACTCTTTTAGAGTCTGAGCTCTTTGTTTGGACTGGGAACAACTCTTGGTTGTTTTCCTGTACTAAACCTACTCTAGTGGAAATAGTGTGATGTGGGAAGATGAGAATCATGAGCATTCCCTGCTCTCCGTGCAGTATACTTGGGAAGGAAAGAGGAGCATGTCTGGAAAGGTACAGAATGAAGTGAAACTACAAGGCTGCAATGGTGTGAAAACCCATCAATTTTTAAATGCATTAAAAATAAGTAGTCTTTAATGTAGCATATAATCAACTCATGGGATTTTATGTCACAGGATATTACTGAGGCAAATAGCAAGATTCAAAAAAAGAATTAGGCATTTGTATAAATAGTAGTAGCACCTGAGGCTTTATTGGGTAGACCAAAGATTTATAAGGGTCTTGGCAAGTCTTTCTTTTCAGGGCATAAACTGAGAAGAAAAAATTTTCTGCTTCATTGTGTAGCATAGTTTGCAGAGTTAGCCAGAGGCGCAGGAATCTGATCTAGTCCAAAGAATCAGTCCTCTGAAGCATCGGCAGAGATCAGTGTCGCAGATGAGACCATGAACTGGTTGGACTAGTTGCTTGCATAAGTATATCATTCTCTGTTTTCCTCTAAGAAGTGGTTTTGTGACAGAGGGCTGTGGGATGGATTGAAAATGTAGGGGCTGGTGGTGGATCACACAGAATTTCTGAGAATTTCTCTCATTAAGTGTCTTTAAATCAACTGCAGTTTTTACTGGGTATCTTTTTGTTGATTGTTGGTGATCATCTGAATACCTAGCAAGCAGTAGTTACTGAGTGAATGAGCTGGGTGAAGATGATCTGCTACAAGCAAGACATGAACCTAAACTCTCTATGGTTCTGTTTTGATGTCACTTTCGAGATTGCAGAAACTTCCAAAGTCCTTCTAGCCACAGTAAATTCATCCTTCCTCTCTGACTTTGCCATTTCACTTTGTGAGGAGACCCGGAGAGCTTTGAGGTGGATCTACCTGTACCCTTTCTTTAAGTTAAGCTCACCAAAGACAACCAAAAAAAAAAGAGAAACTGAGTCTCACTAGAATGTCTTTTGTTTTAGGAAGAACTTAAACTTCTAAGAATTTCTCAAACTCAGAGTAACTGACTCAGATAGCATAGAAATTAGAAACACAATTTCTAAATAACCTTCTCCCCTACCCACTGTGATCTTGCAATCAGGTCTTGGCTCCCAGCATTTATTTTAGTCAATTCAGTGACTTTTTTGAGTTGCTTCAAATTATGCCAAGTTCCTTCTTATCCATAGGAAGGTCTTCTCACTGCTTCTGAGGCCTGTCGTCTTCTCTGCTCCTCCCAGCAGTTTCTCAGTCTCCTCTGTAACTGCGGGCTCCCATTTTGGTGCTCCATCTCTCTCCTCCCAAGTCACCCTGCAATCTACGGTCTTCTCTCCCCTTTCCATGCTCAGTTACTCACAAGGGAAGGAGTAATCCTACTGTCCTTTCAGTCCACTGCTCTTAAATGAACACAACATTCCAACAGAAGAGAAAAAAAAACCAAACAAATTAAACGGATAACAACTTTCATGTACATGTAGAAGATTCTTCATTTCTTGCCTTTTTCTCCAAATCACATTGTAGCATTGATGATCTCTGAGGGCACATGTCAGTTCTATGGAGCAAGATATAGAAAAGAGATGCCTGACCTGCATGGTCTTGCCTAGGCTTAGGAGTGGAGACAGAAGAGCTGCATCAGACAGTGGCATAAAAAGCTCAGGCATTTGTCTTGTTAAGAGGCCAAGCTTACTAGCTTGAGTGGGGCACAAAAGTCATCCCAGGAAAGCCAGTATGTCTACATTGCACTCACTTTATATACAAACTGGTTCAGCA